>NW_028132583.1:0-56562 GCF_964374135.1 Grampus griseus | reverse complement strand
CGGAAAATGAACAGGAATAGGGAGAACTAATGAGAGACTAGCTGGAGGTGTCTGGACGGGCAAATTTAACTCTCATTTCCCACCAGGAAGAGGAATTAACCAAAGGCTCAGCATGCCATGCCGGAACCACACTAGGGCCTGAAGCAATCGTGCGGTGTTGCGGCCAGCTCACAAGAAAGCGAGTTGAAGAAAGGAGCTCAGGGGCACTGTCATTCACAAACCTGCAGAGTTATAAATGACAGCTATCGTCCAATGATATTTTGAAGTAAGGCTGCCAAGAGGACTTGAAAGCGGGGCAGAACTGCAGGAAACCGATTTCAGGAGGTAGACTGGAATTGCATGTAAAGCATAGGAAAAGAGGCAGTACGTCCACAATGATGCACTTGGCCAAAAAGGGCGTATGCGTTTTTTCCTGAATATATTCAGGAAAAAACGCATACGCCCTTTTCGGCCAACCAAGCAAGCTTGAAAAGGAAATCTGCACTACAATGAAGTCTCACTGCCCCTCGGTCAAAAGGGCCATCTGAAAAAAGTGTAAAATCCAGAAAGGCAGGACAGGCCATGGAGAACTGGGAGCCTTGTTATGCTGATGGGCGGGATGTAAATTGCCAACAGCCACTCTGGAGAAGTGTATGGTGTTTCCTGAAACATCTAAAAAACAAAGCAACAGAGCCTAGGGCACTTCCGCTTATGGTTCTATAGATTAGGGAAATTAAAATCAAAAAGACACAGCCACCCCAATGTTTGGGACGCCTCTGTTTACAAGAACCTCGTTTACGGTACAAGTTCAATATCACAGAAAGCGAAAAATGGATAAAGAAGTTGTGGTACTTATGTACAATGCAATATCACTCAGCAATGAAATCTATGACATCAGGCCCGTAGCAGCATAATGAGTGGATTCAGGTACGATGATTCTAAGTGAAATAAGTCACACAGAAAAAGAAACATCATAAGATATCACTACAACACGGAATGTAAACTTGGCTACACAGGAACTGAATTACAAAACAGAACAGGGTCTCAAATGTAGAAAACCAACTTATGCTTGCTTAAGGGGAAAGGTGAGTTGGGGTGCTGCATAAAACCAGAGATTGAAATTAGCACAGATACCGTTCCATAAGCCAAATATGTAATAGACAAGAGCTACTCCTTGCTCAACGAAGTGGACTCAACACCCCATATTAAACGCCTAAGAATATACCTGACTTGTAAGAATCTTAAAACCTATGGATTTATATGTCTCCGAAAGAGAATCAAGCGTGTGTACAGCGGCATAAACACAGCAGTGATAGGATTGGTGAGGATCGGTGAGCAAATGCAGACCCTTTGAAGTCATATTGCATGGTACCCATTCCATGGGTCTCAACTCTCCAGGTTTAAGGGATTCTTCCTTCAGCTAAAATATGCATGTGGAACCCAGAGTATGATCCACGTGTGATCAGGAAACGTGTTCAAATGTGACTCAGTTTTCGTCCCCCAGTACTAGGGTGCAACATTCCAGACGCATTACTAACACTCTCCCCACTTGGAGAGTCAGGGCCTTTAACCTCCTGTTTGTCCCAGTTTGCAATTTCTGCGGAAAATGAACAGGAATAGGGAGAACCAATGAGAGACTAGCTGGAGGTGTCTGGACGGGCAAATTTAACTCTCATTTCCCACCAGGAAGAGGAATTAACCAAAGGCTCAGCGTGCCGTGCCGGAACCACACTAGGGCCTGAAACAATCGTGCGGTGTTGCGGCCAGCTCACAAGAAAGCGAGTTGAAGAAAGCAGCTCAGGGGCACTGTCATTCACAAACCTGCAGAGTTATAAATGACAGCTATCGTCCAAAAATATATTGAAGTAAGGCTGCCAAGAGGACTTGAAAGCGGGGCAGAATGGCAGGAAACCGATTTCAGGAGGTAGACTGGAATTGCATGTAAAGCATAGGAAAAGAGGCAGAACGTCCACAATGATGCACTTGGCCAAAAAGGGCGTATGCGTTTTTTCCTGAATATATTCAGGAAAAAACGCATACGCCCTTTTTGGCCAACCAAGCAAGCTTGAAAAGGAAATCTGCACTACAATGAAGTCTCACTGCCCCCCGGTCAAAAGGGCCATCTGAAAAAAGTGTAAAATCCAGAAAGGCAGGACAGGCCATGGAGAACTGGGAGCCTTGTTATGCTGATGGGCGGGATGTAAATTGCCAACAGCCACTCTGGAGAAGTGTATGGTGTTTCCTGAAACATCTAAAAAACAAAGCAACAGAGCCTAGGGCACTTCCGCTTATGGTTCTATAGATTAGGGAAATTAAAATCAAAAAGACACAGCCACCCCAATGTTTGAGACACCTCTGTTTACAAGAACCTCGTTTACGGTACAAGTTCAATATCGCAGAAAGCGAAAAATGGATAAAGAAGTTGTGGTACTTACGTACAATGCAATATCACTCAGCAATGAAATCTATGTCATCAGGCCCGTACCAGCATAATGAGTGGATTCAGGTACGATGATTCTAAGTGAAATAAGTCACACAGAAAAAGAAACATCATAAGATATCACTACTACACGGAATGTAAACTTGGCTACACAGGAACTGAATTACAAAACAGAACAGGGTCTCAAATGTAGAAAACCAACTTATGCTTGCTTAAGGGGAAAGGTGAGTTGGGGTGCTGCATAAAACAAGAGATTGAAATTAGCACAGATACCGTTCCATAAGCCAAATATGTAATAGACAAGAGCTACTCCTTGCTCAACGAAGTGGACTCAACACCCCATATTAAACGCCTAAGAATATACCTGACTAGTAAGAATCTAAAAACCTATGGATTTATATGTCTCTGAAAGAGAATCAAGCGTGTGTACAGCGGCATAAACGCAGCAGTGATAGGATTGGTGAGGATCGGTGAGCAAATGCAGACCCTTTGAAGTCATATTGCATGGTACCCATTCCATGGGTCTCAACTCTCCAGGTTTAAGGGATTCTTCCTTCAGCTAAAACATGCATGTGGAACCCAGACTATGATCCACCGTGTGATTGGGAAACGTGTTCAAAGGTGTCTCAGTTTTCGTCCCCTGGTACTCGGGTTCAACATTCCAGACGCTTTACTAACACTCTCCCCACTTGGAGAGTCAGTGCCTTTAAACTCCTCTTTGGTCCAGTTTGCAATTTCTGCGGAAAATGAACAGGAATAGGGAGAACTAATGAGAGACTAGCTGGAGGTGTCTGGACGGGCAAATTTAACTCTCATTTCCCACCAGGAAGAGGAATTAACCAAAGGCTCAGCATGCCATGCCGGAACCACACTAGGGCCTGAAGCAATCGTGCGGTGTTGCGGCCAGCTCACAAGAAAGCGAGTTGAAGAAAGGAGCTCAGGGGCACTGTCATTCACAAACCTGCAGAGTTATAAATGACAGCTATCGTCCAAAAATATTTTGAAGTAAGGCTGCCAAGAGGACTTGAAAGTGGGGCAGAACTGCAGGAAACCAATTTCAGGAGGTAGACTGGAATTGCATGTAAAGCATAGGAAAAGAGGCAGTACGTCCACAATGATGCACTTGGCCAAAAAGGGAGTATGCGTTTTTTCCTGAATATATTCAGGAAAAAACGCATACGCCCTTTTCGGCCAACCAAGCAAGCTTGAAAAGGAAATCTGCACTACAATGAAGTCTCACTGCCCCCCGGTCAAAAGGGCCATCTGAAAAAAGTGTAAAATCCAGAAAGGCAGGACAGGCCATGGAGAACTGGGAGCCTTGTTATGCTGATGGGCGGGATGTAAATTGCCAACAGCCACTCTGGAGAAGTGTATGGTGTTTCCTGAAACATCTAAAAAACAAAGCAACAGAGCCTAGGGCACTTCCGCTTATGGTTCTATAGATTAGGGAAATTAAAATCAAAAAGACACAGCCACCCCAATGTTTGGGACGCCTCTGTTTACAAGAACCTCGTTTACGGTACAAGTTCAATATCACAGAAAGCGAAAAATGGATAAAGAAGTTGTGGTACTTATGTACAATGCAATATCACTCAGCAATGAAATCTATGACATCAGGCCCGTAGCAGCATAATGAGTGGATTCAGGTATGATGATTCTAAGTGAAATAAGTCACACAGAAAAAGAAACATCATAAGATATCACTACAACACGGAATGTAAACTTGGCTACACAGGAACTGAATTACAAAACAGAACAGGGTCTCAAATGTAGAAAACCAACTTATGCTTGCTTAAGGGGAAAGGTGAGTTGGGGTGCTGCATAAAACCAGAGATTGAAATTAGCACAGATACCGTTCCATAAGCCAAATATGTAATAGACAAGAGCTACTCCTTGCTCAACGAAGTGGACTCAACACCCCATATTAAACGCCTAAGAATATACCTGACTTGTAAGAATCTTAAAACCTATGGATTTATATGTCTCCGAAAGAGAATCAAGCGTGTGTACAGCGGCATAAACGCAGCAGTGATAGGATTGGTGAGGATCGGTGAGCAAATGCAGACCCTTTGAAGTCATATTGCATGGTACCCATTCCATGGGTCTCAACTCTCCAGGTTTAAGGGATTCTTCCTTCAGCTAAAATATGCATGTGGAACCCAGAGTATGATCCACGTGTGATCAGGAAACGTGTTCAAATGTGACTCAGTTTTCGTCCCCCAGTACTAGGGTGCAACATTCCAGACGCTTTACTAACACTCTCCCCACTTGGAGAGTCAGTGCCTTTAACCTCCTGTTTGTCCCAGTTTGCAATTTCTGCGGAAAATGAACAGGAATAGGGAGAACCAATGAGAGACTAGCTGGAGGTGTCTGGACGGGCAAATTTAACTCTCATTTCCCACCAGGAAGGGGAATTAACCAAAGGCTCAGAGTGCAGTGCCGGAACCACACTAGGGCCTGAAGCAATGCTGCGGTGTTGCGGCCAGCTCACAAGAAAGCGAGTTGAAGAAAGGAGCTCAGGGGCACTGTCATTCACAAACCTGCAGAGTTATAAATGACAGCTATCGTCCAAAAATATTTTGAAGTAAGGCTGCCAAGAGGACTTGAAAGCGGGGCAGAACTGCAGGAAACCGATTTCAGGAGGTAGACTGGAATTGCATGTAAAGCATAGGAAAAGAGGCAGAACGTCCACAATGATGCACTTGGCCAAAAAGGGCGTATGCGTTTTTTCCTGAATATATTCAGGAAAAAACGCATACGCCCTTTTTGGCCAACCAAGCAAGCTTGCAAAGGAAATCTGCACTACAATGAAGTCTCACTGCCCCCCCGGTCAAAAGGGCCATCTGTAAAAAATGTAAAATCCAGAAAGGCAGGACAGGCCATGGAGAACTGGGAGCCTTGTTATGCTGATGGGCGGGATGTAAATTGACAACAGCCACTCTGGAGAAGTGTATGGTGTTTCCTGAAACATCTAAAAAACAAAGCAACAGAGCCTAGGGCACTTCCGCTTATGGTTCTATAGATTAGGGAAATTAAAATCAAAAAGACACAGCCACCCCAATGTTTGGGACGCCTCTGTTTACAAGAACCTCGTTTACGGTACAAGTTCAATATCACAGAAAGCGAAAAATGGATAAAGAAGTTGTGGTACTTATGTACAATGCAATATCACTCAGCAATGAAATCTATGACATCAGGCCCGTAGCAGCATAATGAGTGGATTCAGGTACGATGATTCTAAGTGAAATAAGTCACACAGAAAAAGAAACATCATAAGATATCACTACAACACGGAATGTAAACTTGGCTACACAGGAACTGAATTACAAAACAGAACAGGGTCTCAAATGTAGAAAACCAACTTATGCTTGCTTAAGGGGAAAGGTGAGTTGGGGTGCTGCATAAAACCAGAGATTGAAATTAGCACAGATACCGTTCCATAAGCCAAATATGTAATAGACAAGAGCTACTCCTTGCTCAACGAAGTGGACTCAACACCCCATATTAAACGCCTAAGAATATACCTGACTTGTAAGAATCTTAAAACCTATGGATTTATATGTCTCCGAAAGAGAATCAAGCGTGTGTACAGCGGCATAAACACAGCAGTGATAGGATTGGTGAGGATCGGTGAGCAAATGCAGACCCTTTGAAGTCATATTGCATGGTACCCATTCCATGGGTCTCAACTCTCCAGGTTTAAGGGATTCTTCCTTCAGCTAAAATATGCATGTGGAACCCAGAGTATGATCCACGTGTGATCAGGAAACGTGTTCAAATGTGACTCAGTTTTCGTCCCCCAGTACTAGGGTGCAACATTCCAGACGCATTACTAACACTCTCCCCACTTGGAGAGTCAGGGCCTTTAACCTCCTGTTTGTCCCAGTTTGCAATTTCTGCGGAAAATGAACAGGAATAGGGAGAACCAATGAGAGACTAGCTGGAGGTGTCTGGACGGGCAAATTTAACTCTCATTTCCCACCAGGAAGAGGAATTAACCAAATGCTCAGCGTGCCGTGCCGGAACCACACTAGGGCCTGAAACAATCGTGCGGTGTTGCGGCCAGCTCACAAGAAAGCGAGTTGAAGAAAGCAGCTCAGGGGCACTGTCATTCACAAACCTGCAGAGTTATAAATGACAGCTATCGTCCAAAAATATATTGAAGTAAGGCTGCCAAGAGGACTTGAAAGCGGGGCAGAATGGCAGGAAACCGATTTCAGGAGGTAGACTGGAATTGCATGTAAAGCATAGGAAAAGAGGCAGAACGTCCACAATGATGCACTTGGCCAAAAAGGGCGTATGCGTTTTTTCCTGAATATATTCAGGAAAAAACGCATACGCCCTTTTTGGCCAACCAAGCAAGCTTGAAAAGGAAATCTGCACTACAATGAAGTCTCACTGCCCCCCGGTCAAAAGGGCCATCTGAAAAAAGTGTAAAATCCAGAAAGGCAGGACAGGCCATGGAGAACTGGGAGCCTTGTTATGCTGATGGGCGGGATGTAAATTGCCAACAGCCACTCTGGAGAAGTGTATGGTGTTTCCTGAAACATCTAAAAAACAAAGCAACAGAGCCTAGGGCACTTCCGCTTATGGTTCTATAGATTAGGGAAATTAAAATCAAAAAGACACAGCCACCCCAATGTTTGAGACACCTCTGTTTACAAGAACCTCGTTTACGGTACAAGTTCAATATCGCAGAAAGCGAAAAATGGATAAAGAAGTTGTGGTACTTACGTACAATGCAATATCACTCAGCAATGAAATCTATGTCATCAGGCCCGTACCAGCATAATGAGTGGATTCAGGTACGATGATTCTAAGTGAAATAAGTCACACAGAAAAAGAAACATCATAAGATATCACTACTACACGGAATGTAAACTTGGCTACACAGGAACTGAATTACAAAACAGAACAGGGTCTCAAATGTAGAAAACCAACTTATGCTTGCTTAAGGGGAAAGGTGAGTTGGGGTGCTGCATAAAACAAGAGATTGAAATTAGCACAGATACCGTTCCATAAGCCAAATATGTAATAGACAAGAGCTACTCCTTGCTCAACGAAGTGGACTCAACACCCCATATTAAACGCCTAAGAATATACCTGACTAGTAAGAATCTAAAAACCTATGGATTTATATGTCTCTGAAAGAGAATCAAGCGTGTGTACAGCGGCATAAACGCAGCAGTGATAGGATTGGTGAGGATCGGTGAGCAAATGCAGACCCTTTGAAGTCATATTGCATGGTACCCATTCCATGGGTCTCAACTCTCCAGGTTTAAGGGATTCTTCCTTCAGCTAAAACATGCATGTGGAACCCAGACTATGATCCACCGTGTGATTGGGAAACGTGTTCAAAGGTGTCTCAGTTTTCGTCCCCTGGTACTCGGGTTCAACATTCCAGACGCTTTACTAACACTCTCCCCACTTGGAGAGTCAGTGCCTTTAAACTCCTCTTTGGTCCAGTTTGCAATTTCTGCGGAAAATGAACAGGAATAGGGAGAACTAATGAGAGACTAGCTGGAGGTGTCTGGACGGGCAAATTTAACTCTCATTTCCCACCAGGAAGAGGAATTAACCAAAGGCTCAGCATGCCATGCCGGAACCACACTAGGGCCTGAAGCAATCGTGCGGTGTTGCGGCCAGCTCACAAGAAAGCGAGTTGAAGAAAGGAGCTCAGGGGCACTGTCATTCACAAACCTGCAGAGTTATAAATGACAGCTATCGTCCAAAAATATTTTGAAGTAAGGCTGCCAAGAGGACTTGAAAGTGGGGCAGAACTGCAGGAAACCAATTTCAGGAGGTAGACTGGAATTGCATGTAAAGCATAGGAAAAGAGGCAGTACGTCCACAATGATGCACTTGGCCAAAAAGGGAGTATGCGTTTTTTCCTGAATATATTCAGGAAAAAACGCATACGCCCTTTTCGGCCAACCAAGCAAGCTTGAAAAGGAAATCTGCACTACAATGAAGTCTCACTGCCCCCCGGTCAAAAGGGCCATCTGAAAAAAGTGTAAAATCCAGAAAGGCAGGACAGGCCATGGAGAACTGGGAGCCTTGTTATGCTGATGGGCGGGATGTAAATTGCCAACAGCCACTCTGGAGAAGTGTATGGTGTTTCCTGAAACATCTAAAAAACAAAGCAACAGAGCCTAGGGCACTTCCGCTTATGGTTCTATAGATTAGGGAAATTAAAATCAAAAAGACACAGCCACCCCAATGTTTGGGACGCCTCTGTTTACAAGAACCTCGTTTACGGTACAAGTTCAATATCACAGAAAGCGAAAAATGGATAAAGAAGTTGTGGTACTTATGTACAATGCAATATCACTCAGCAATGAAATCTATGACATCAGGCCCGTAGCAGCATAATGAGTGGATTCAGGTATGATGATTCTAAGTGAAATAAGTCACACAGAAAAAGAAACATCATAAGATATCACTACAACACGGAATGTAAACTTGGCTACACAGGAACTGAATTACAAAACAGAACAGGGTCTCAAATGTAGAAAACCAACTTATGCTTGCTTAAGGGGAAAGGTGAGTTGGGGTGCTGCATAAAACCAGAGATTGAAATTAGCACAGATACCGTTCCATAAGCCAAATATGTAATAGACAAGAGCTACTCCTTGCTCAACGAAGTGGACTCAACACCCCATATTAAACGCCTAAGAATATACCTGACTTGTAAGAATCTTAAAACCTATGGATTTATATGTCTCCGAAAGAGAATCAAGCGTGTGTACAGCGGCATAAACGCAGCAGTGATAGGATTGGTGAGGATCGGTGAGCAAATGCAGACCCTTTGAAGTCATATTGCATGGTACCCATTCCATGGGTCTCAACTCTCCAGGTTTAAGGGATTCTTCCTTCAGCTAAAATATGCATGTGGAACCCAGAGTATGATCCACGTGTGATCAGGAAACGTGTTCAAATGTGACTCAGTTTTCGTCCCCCAGTACTAGGGTGCAACATTCCAGACGCATTACTAACACTCTCCCCACTTGGAGAGTCAGTGCCTTTAACCTCCTGTTTGTCCCAGTTTGCAATTTCTGCGGAAAATGAACAGGAATAGGGAGAACCAATGAGAGACTAGCTGGAGGTGTCTGGACGGGCAAATTTAACTCTCATTTCCCACCAGGAAGGGGAATTAACCAAAGGCTCAGAGTGCAGTGCCGGAACCACACTAGGGCCTGAAGCAATGCTGCGGTGTTGCGGCCAGCTCACAAGAAAGCGAGTTGAAGAAAGGAGCTCAGGGGCACTGTCATTCACAAACCTGCAGAGTTATAAATGACAGCTATCGTCCAAAAATATTTTGAAGTAAGGCTGCCAAGAGGACTTGAAAGCGGGGCAGAACTGCAGGAAACCGATTTCAGGAGGTAGACTGGAATTGCATGTAAAGCATAGGAAAAGAGGCAGAACGTCCACAATGATGCACTTGGCCAAAAAGGGCGTATGCGTTTTTTCCTGAATATATTCAGGAAAAAACGCATACGCCCTTTTTGGCCAACCAAGCAAGCTTGCAAAGGAAATCTGCACTACAATGAAGTCTCACTGCCCCCCCGGTCAAAAGGGCCATCTGTAAAAAATGTAAAATCCAGAAAGGCAGGACAGGCCATGGAGAACTGGGAGCCTTGTTATGCTGATGGGCGGGATGTAAATTGACAACAGCCACTCTGGAGAAGTGTATGGTGTTTCCTGAAACATCTAAAAAACAAAGCAACAGAGCCTAGGGCACTTCCGCTTATGGTTCTATAGATTAGGGAAATTAAAATCAAAAAGACACAGCCACCCCAATGTTTGGGACGCCTCTGTTTACAAGAACCTCGTTTACGGTACAAGTTCAATATCACAGAAAGCGAAAAATGGATAAAGAAGTTGTGGTACTTATGTACAATGCAATATCACTCAGCAATGAAATCTATGACATCAGGCCCGTAGCAGCATAATGAGTGGATTCAGGTACGATGATTCTAAGTGAAATAAGTCACACAGAAAAAGAAACATCATAAGATATCACTACAACACGGAATGTAAACTTGGCTACACAGGAACTGAATTACAAAACAGAACAGGGTCTCAAATGTAGAAAACCAACTTATGCTTGCTTAAGGGGAAAGGTGAGTTGGGGTGCTGCATAAAACCAGAGATTGAAATTAGCACAGATACCGTTCCATAAGCCAAATATGTAATAGACAAGAGCTACTCCTTGCTCAACGAAGTGGACTCAACACCCCATATTAAACGCCTAAGAATATACCTGACTTGTAAGAATCTTAAAACCTATGGATTTATATGTCTCCGAAAGAGAATCAAGCGTGTGTACAGCGGCATAAACACAGCAGTGATAGGATTGGTGAGGATCGGTGAGCAAATGCAGACCCTTTGAAGTCATATTGCATGGTACCCATTCCATGGGTCTCAACTCTCCAGGTTTAAGGGATTCTTCCTTCAGCTAAAATATGCATGTGGAACCCAGAGTATGATCCACGTGTGATCAGGAAACGTGTTCAAATGTGACTCAGTTTTCGTCCCCCAGTACTAGGGTGCAACATTCCAGACGCATTACTAACACTCTCCCCACTTGGAGAGTCAGGGCCTTTAACCTCCTGTTTGTCCCAGTTTGCAATTTCTGCGGAAAATGAACAGGAATAGGGAGAACCAATGAGAGACTAGCTGGAGGTGTCTGGACGGGCAAATTTAACTCTCATTTCCCACCAGGAAGAGGAATTAACCAAATGCTCAGCGTGCCGTGCCGGAACCACACTAGGGCCTGAAACAATCGTGCGGTGTTGCGGCCAGCTCACAAGAAAGCGAGTTGAAGAAAGCAGCTCAGGGGCACTGTCATTCACAAACCTGCAGAGTTATAAATGACAGCTATCGTCCAAAAATATATTGAAGTAAGGCTGCCAAGAGGACTTGAAAGCGGGGCAGAATGGCAGGAAACCGATTTCAGGAGGTAGACTGGAATTGCATGTAAAGCATAGGAAAAGAGGCAGAACGTCCACAATGATGCACTTGGCCAAAAAGGGCGTATGCGTTTTTTCCTGAATATATTCAGGAAAAAACGCATACGCCCTTTTTGGCCAACCAAGCAAGCTTGAAAAGGAAATCTGCACTACAATGAAGTCTCACTGCCCCCCGGTCAAAAGGGCCATCTGTAAAAAGTGTAAAATCCAGAAAGGCAGGACAGGCCATGGAGAACTGGGAGCCTTGTTATGCTGATGGGCGGGATGTAAATTGCCAACAGCCACTCTGGAGAAGTGTATGGTGTTTCCTGAAACATCTAAAAAACAAAGCAACAGAGCCTAGGGCACTTCCGCTTATGGTTCTATAGATTAGGGAAATTAAAATCAAAAAGACACAGCCACCCCAATGTTTGAGACACCTCTGTTTACAAGAACCTCGTTTACGGTACAAGTTCAATATCGCAGAAAGCGAAAAATGGATAAAGAAGTTGTGGTACTTACGTACAATGCAATATCACTCAGCAATGAAATCTATGTCATCAGGCCCGTACCAGCATAATGAGTGGATTCAGGTACGATGATTCTAAGTGAAATAAGTCACACAGAAAAAGAAACATCATAAGATATCACTACTACACGGAATGTAAACTTGGCTACACAGGAACTGAATTACAAAACAGAACAGGGTCTCAAATGTAGAAAACCAACTTATGCTTGCTTAAGGGGAAAGGTGAGTTGGGGTGCTGCATAAAACAAGAGATTGAAATTAGCACAGATACCGTTCCATAAGCCAAATATGTAATAGACAAGAGCTACTCCTTGCTCAACGAAGTGGACTCAACACCCCATATTAAACGCCTAAGAATATACCTGACTAGTAAGAATCTAAAAACCTATGGATTTATATGTCTCTGAAAGAGAATCAAGCGTGTGTACAGCGGCATAAACGCAGCAGTGATAGGATTGGTGAGGATCGGTGAGCAAATGCAGACCCTTTGAAGTCATATTGCATGGTACCCATTCCATGGGTCTCAACTCTCCAGGTTTAAGGGATTCTTCCTTCAGCTAAAACATGCATGTGGAACCCAGACTATGATCCACCGTGTGATTGGGAAACGTGTTCAAAGGTGTCTCAGTTTTCGTCCCCTGGTACTTGGGTTCAACATTCCAGACGCTTTACTAACACTCTCCCCACTTGGAGAGTCAGTGCCTTTAAACTCCTCTTTGGTCCAGTTTGCAATTTCTGCGGAAAATGAACAGGAATAGGGAGAACTAATGAGAGACTAGCTGGAGGTGTCTGGACGGGCAAATTTAACTCTCATTTCCCACCAGGAAGAGGAATTAACCAAAGGCTCAGCATGCCATGCCGGAACCACACTAGGGCCTGAAGCAATCGTGCGGTGTTGCGGCCAGCTCACAAGAAAGCGAGTTGAAGAAAGGAGCTCAGGGGCACTGTCATTCACAAACCTGCAGAGTTATAAATGACAGCTATCGTCCAAAAATATTTTGAAGTAAGGCTGCCAAGAGGACTTGAAAGTGGGGCAGAACTGCAGGAAACCAATTTCAGGAGGTAGACTGGAATTGCATGTAAAGCATAGGAAAAGAGGCAGTACGTCCACAATGATGCACTTGGCCAAAAAGGGAGTATGCGTTTTTTCCTGAATATATTCAGGAAAAAACGCATACGCCCTTTTCGGCCAACCAAGCAAGCTTGAAAAGGAAATCTGCACTACAATGAAGTCTCACTGCCCCCCGGTCAAAAGGGCCATCTGAAAAAAGTGTAAAATCCAGAAAGGCAGGACAGGCCATGGAGAACTGGGAGCCTTGTTATGCTGATGGGCGGGATGTAAATTGCCAACAGCCACTCTGGAGAAGTGTATGGTGTTTCCTGAAACATCTAAAAAACAAAGCAACAGAGCCTAGGGCACTTCCGCTTATGGTTCTATAGATTAGGGAAATTAAAATCAAAAAGACACAGCCACCCCAATGTTTGGGACGCCTCTGTTTACAAGAACCTCGTTTACGGTACAAGTTCAATATCACAGAAAGCGAAAAATGGATAAAGAAGTTGTGGTACTTATGTACAATGCAATATCACTCAGCAATGAAATCTATGACATCAGGCCCGTAGCAGCATAATGAGTGGATTCAGGTATGATGATTCTAAGTGAAATAAGTCACACAGAAAAAGAAACATCATAAGATATCACTACAACACGGAATGTAAACTTGGCTACACAGGAACTGAATTACAAAACAGAACAGGGTCTCAAATGTAGAAAACCAACTTATGCTTGCTTAAGGGGAAAGGTGAGTTGGGGTGCTGCATAAAACCAGAGATTGAAATTAGCACAGATACCGTTCCATAAGCCAAATATGTAATAGACAAGAGCTACTCCTTGCTCAACGAAGTGGACTCAACACCCCATATTAAACGCCTAAGAATATACCTGACTTGTAAGAATCTTAAAACCTATGGATTTATATGTCTCCGAAAGAGAATCAAGCGTGTGTACAGCGGCATAAACGCAGCAGTGATAGGATTGGTGAGGATCGGTGAGCAAATGCAGACCCTTTGAAGTCATATTGCATGGTACCCATTCCATGGGTCTCAACTCTCCAGGTTTAAGGGATTCTTCCTTCAGCTAAAATATGCATGTGGAACCCAGAGTATGATCCACGTGTGATCAGGAAACGTGTTCAAATGTGACTCAGTTTTCGTCCCCCAGTACTAGGGTGCAACATTCCAGACGCATTACTAACACTCTCCCCACTTGGAGAGTCAGGGCCTTTAACCTCCTGTTTGTCCCAGTTTGCAATTTCTGCGGAAAATGAACAGGAATAGGGAGAACCAATGAGAGACTAGCTGGAGGTGTCTGGACGGGCAAATTTAACTCTCATTTCCCACCAGGAAGAGGAATTAACCAAAGGCTCAGCGTGCCGTGCCGGAACCACACTAGGGCCTGAAACAATCGTGCGGTGTTGCGGCCAGCTCACAAGAAAGCGAGTTGAAGAAAGCAGCTCAGGGGCACTGTCATTCACAAACCTGCAGAGTTATAAATGACAGCTATCGTCCAAAAATATATTGAAGTAAGGCTGCCAAGAGGACTTGAAAGCGGGGCAGAATTGCAGGAAACCGATTTCAGGAGGTAGACTGGAATTGCATGTAAAGCATAGGAAAAGAGGCAGAACGTCCACAATGATGCACTTGGCCAAAAAGGGCGTATGCGTTTTTTCCTGAATATATTCAGGAAAAAACGCATACGCCCTTTTTGGCCAACCAAGCAAGCTTGAAAAGGAAATCTGCACTACAATGAAGTCTCACTGCCCCCCGGTCAAAAGGGCCATCTGAAAAAAGTGTAAAATCCAGAAAGGTAGGACTGGCCATGGAGAACTGGGAGCCTTGTTATGCTGATGGGCGGGATGTAAATTGCCAACAGCCACTCTGGAGAAGTGTATGGTGTTTCCTGAAACATCTAAAAAACAAAGCAACAGAGCCTAGGGCACTTCCGCTTATGGTTCTATAGATTAGGGAAATTAAAATCAAAAAGACACAGCCACCCCAATGTTTGAGACACCTCTGTTTACAAGAACCTCGTTTACGGTACAAGTTCAATATCGCAGAAAGCGAAAAATGGATAAAGAAGTTGTGGTACTTACGTACAATGCAATATCACTCAGCAATGAAATCTATGTCATCAGGCCCGTACCAGCATAATGAGTGGATTCAGGTACGATGATTCTAAGTGAAATAAGTCACACAGAAAAAGAAACATCATAAGATATCACTACTACACGGAATGTAAACTTGGCTACACAGGAACTGAATTACAAAACAGAACAGGGTCTCAAATGTAGAAAACCAACTTATGCTTGCTTAAGGGGAAAGGTGAGTTGGGGTGCTGCATAAAACAAGAGATTGAAATTAGCACAGATACCGTTCCATAAGCCAAATATGTAATAGACAAGAGCTACTCCTTGCTCAACGAAGTGGACTCAACACCCCATATTAAACGCCTAAGAATATACCTGACTAGTAAGAATCTAAAAACCTATGGATTTATATGTCTCTGAAAGAGAATCAAGCGTGTGTACAGCGGCATAAACGCAGCAGTGATAGGATTGGTGAGGATCGGTGAGCAAATGCAGACCCTTTGAAGTCATATTGCATGGTACCCATTCCATGGGTCTCAACTCTCCAGGTTTAAGGGATTCTTCCTTCAGCTAAAACATGCATGTGGAACCCAGACTATGATCCACCGTGTGATTGGGAAACGAGTTCAAAGGTGTCTCAGTTTTCGTCCCCTGGTACTCGGGTTCAACATTCCAGACGCTTTACTAACACTCTCCCCACTTGGAGAGTCAGTGCCTTTAACCTCCTGTTTGTCCCAGTTTGCAATTTCTGCGGAAAATGAACAGGAATAGGGAGAACTAATGAGAGACTAGCTGGAGGTGTCTGGACGGGCAAATTTAACTCTCATTTCCCACCAGGAAGAGGAATTAACCAAAGGCTCAGCATGCCATGCCGGAACCACACTAGGGCCTGAAGCAATCGTGTGGTGTTGCGGCCAGCTCACAAGAAAGCGAGTTGAAGAAAGGAGCTCAGGGGCACTGTCATTCACAAACCTGCAGAGTTATAAATGACAGCTATCGTCCAAAAATATTTTGAAGTAAGGCTGCCAAGAGGACTTGAAAGTGGGGCAGAACTGCAGGAAACCAATTTCAGGAGGTAGACTGGAATTGCATGTAAAGCATAGGAAAAGAGGCAGTACGTCCACAATGATGCACTTGGCCAAAAAGGGAGTATGCGTTTTTTCCTGAATATATTCAGGAAAAAACGCATACGCCCTTTTCGGCCAACCAAGCAAGCTTGAAAAGGAAATCTGCACTACAATGAAGTCTCACTGCCCCCCGGTCAAAAGGGCCATCTGAAAAAAGTGTAAAATCCAGAAAGGCAGGACAGGCCATGGAGAACTGGGAGCCTTGTTATGCTGATGGGCGGGATGTAAATTGCCAACAGCCACTCTGGAGAAGTGTATGGTGTTTCCTGAAACATCTAAAAAACAAAGCAACAGAGCCTAGGGCACTTCCGCTTATGGTTCTATAGATTAGGGAAATTAAAATCAAAAAGACACAGCCACCCCAATGTTTGGGACGCCTCTGTTTACAAGAACCTCGTTTACGGTACAAGTTCAATATCACAGAAAGCGAAAAATGGATAAAGAAGTTGTGGTACTTATGTACAATGCAATATCACTCAGCAATGAAATCTATGACATCAGGCCCGTAGCAGCATAATGAGTGGATTCAGGTATGATGATTCTAAGTGAAATAAGTCACACAGAAAAAGAAACATCATAAGATATCACTACAACACGGAATGTAAACTTGGCTACACAGGAACTGAATTACAAAACAGAACAGGGTCTCAAATGTAGAAAACCAACTTATGCTTGCTTAAGGGGAAAGGTGAGTTGGGGTGCTGCATAAAACCAGAGATTGAAATTAGCACAGATACCGTTCCATAAGCCAAATATGTAATAGACAAGAGCTACTCCTTGCTCAACGAAGTGGACTCAACACCCCATATTAAACGCCTAAGAATATACCTGACTTGTAAGAATCTTAAAACCTATGGATTTATATGTCTCCGAAAGAGAATCAAGCGTGTGTACAGCGGCATAAACGCAGCAGTGATAGGATTGGTGAGGATCGGTGAGCAAATGCAGACCCTTTGAAGTCATATTGCATGGTACCCATTCCATGGGTCTCAACTCTCCAGGTTTAAGGGATTCTTCCTTCAGCTAAAACATGCATGTGGAACCCAGAGTATGATCCACGTGTGATCAGGAAACGTGTTCAAATGTGACTCAGTTTTCGTCCCCCAGTACTAGGGTGCAACATTCCAGACGCATTACTAACACTCTCCCCACTTGGAGAGTCAGTGCCTTTAACCTCCTGTTTGTCCCAGTTTGCAATTTCTGCGGAAAATGAACAGGAATAGGGAGAACCAATGAGAGACTAGCTGGAGGTGTCTGGACGGGCAAATTTAACTCTCATTTCCCACCAGGAAGGGGAATTAACCAAAGGCTCAGAGTGCAGTGCCGGAACCACAGTAGGGCCTGAAGCAATGCTGCGGTGTTGCGGCCAGCTCACAAGAAAGCGAGTTGAAGAAAGCAGCTCAGGGGCACTGTCATTCACAAACCTGCAGAGTTATAAATGACAGCTATCGTCCAAAAATATTTTGAAGTAAGGCTGCCAAGAGGACTTGAAAGCGGGGCAGAACTGCAGGAAACCGATTTCAGGAGGTAGACTGGAATTGCATGTAAAGCATAGGAAAAGAGGCAGAACGTCCACAATGATGCACTTGGCCAAAAAGGGCGTATGCGTTTTTTCCTGAATATATTCAGGAAAAAACGCATACGCCCTTTTTGGCCAACCAAGCAAGCTTGCAAAGGAAATCTGCACTACAATGAAGTCTCACTGCCCCCCCGGTCAAAAGGGCCATCTGTAAAAAATGTAAAATCCAGAAAGGCAGGACAGGCCATGGAGAACTGGGAGCCTTGTTATGCTGATGGGCGGGATGTAAATTGACAACAGCCACTCTGGAGAAGTGTATGGTGTTTCCTGAAACATCTAAAAAACAAAGCAACAGAGCCTAGGGCACTTCCGCTTATGGTTCTATAGATTAGGGAAATTAAAATCAAAAAGACACAGCCACCCCAATGTTTGGGACGCCTCTGTTTACAAGAACCTCGTTTACGGTACAAGTTCAATATCACAGAAAGCGAAAAATGGATAAAGAAGTTGTGGTACTTATGTACAATGCAATATCACTCAGCAATGAAATCTATGACATCAGGCCCGTAGCAGCATAATGAGTGGATTCAGGTACGATGATTCTAAGTGAAATAAGTCACACAGAAAAAGAAACATCATAAGATATCACTACAACACGGAATGTAAACTTGGCTACACAGGAACTGAATTACAAAACAGAACAGGGTCTCAAATGTAGAAAACCAACTTATGCTTGCTTAAGGGGAAAGGTGAGTTGGGGTGCTGCATAAAACCAGAGATTGAAATTAGCACAGATACCGTTCCATAAGCCAAATATGTAATAGACAAGAGCTACTCCTTGCTCAACGAAGTGGACTCAACACCCCATATTAAACGCCTAAGAATATACCTGACTTGTAAGAATCTTAAAACCTATGGATTTATATGTCTCCGAAAGAGAATCAAGCGTGTGTACAGCGGCATAAACACAGCAGTGATAGGATTGGTGAGGATCGGTGAGCAAATGCAGACCCTTTGAAGTCATATTGCATGGTACCCATTCCATGGGTCTCAACTCTCCAGGTTTAAGGGATTCTTCCTTCAGCTAAAATATGCATGTGGAACCCAGAGTATGATCCACGTGTGATCAGGAAACGTGTTCAAATGTGACTCAGTTTTCGTCCCCCAGTACTAGGGTGCAACATTCCAGACGCATTACTAACACTCTCCCCACTTGGAGAGTCAGGGCCTTTAACCTCCTGTTTGTCCCAGTTTGCAATTTCTGCGGAAAATGAACAGGAATAGGGAGAACCAATGAGAGACTAGCTGGAGGTGTCTGGACGGGCAAATTTAACTCTCGTTTCCCACCAGGAAGAGGAATTAACCAAATGCTCAGCGTGCCGTGCCGGAACCACACTAGGGCCTGAAACAATCGTGCGGTGTTGCGGCCAGCTCACAAGAAAGCGAGTTGAAGAAAGCAGCTCAGGGGCACTGTCATTCACAAACCTGCAGAGTTATAAATGACAGCTATCGTCCAAAAATATATTGAAGTAAGGCTGCCAAGAGGACTTGAAAGCGGGGCAGAATGGCAGGAAACCGATTTCAGGAGGTAGACTGGAATTGCATGTAAAGCATAGGAAAAGAGGCAGAACGTCCACAATGATGCACTTGGCCAAAAAGGGCGTATGCGTTTTTTCCTGAATATATTCAGGAAAAAACGCATACGCCCTTTTTGGCCAACCAAGCAAGCTTGAAAAGGAAATCTGCACTACAATGAAGTCTCACTGCCCCCCGGTCAAAAGGGCCATCTGAAAAAAGTGTAAAATCCAGAAAGGTAGGACAGGCCATGGAGAACTGGGAGCCTTGTTATGCTGATGGGCGGGATGTAAATTGCCAACAGCCACTCTGGAGAAGTGTATGGTGTTTCCTGAAACATCTAAAAAACAAAGCAACAGAGCCTAGGGCACTTCCGCTTATGGTTCTATAGATTAGGGAAATTAAAATCAAAAAGACACAGCCACCCCAATGTTTGAGACACCTCTGTTTACAAGAACCTCGTTTACGGTACAAGTTCAATATCGCAGAAAGCGAAAAATGGATAAAGAAGTTGTGGTACTTACGTACAATGCAATATCACTCAGCAATGAAATCTATGTCATCAGGCCCGTACCAGCATAATGAGTGGATTCAGGTACGATGATTCTAAGTGAAATAAGTCACACAGAAAAAGAAACATCATAAGATATCACTACTACACGGAATGTAAACTTGGCTACACAGGAACTGAATTACAAAACAGAACAGGGTCTCAAATGTAGAAAACCAACTTATGCTTGCTTAAGGGGAAAGGTGAGTTGGGGTGCTGCATAAAACAAGAGATTGAAATTAGCACAGATACCGTTCCATAAGCCAAATATGTAATAGACAAGAGCTACTCCTTGCTCAACGAAGTGGACTCAACACCCCATATTAAACGCCTAAGAATATACCTGACTAGTAAGAATCTAAAAACCTATGGATTTATATGTCTCTGAAAGAGAATCAAGCGTGTGTACAGCGGCATAAACGCAGCAGTGATAGGATTGGTGAGGATCGGTGAGCAAATGCAGACCCTTTGAAGTCATATTGCATGGTACCCATTCCATGGGTCTCAACTCTCCAGGTTTAAGGGATTCTTCCTTCAGCTAAAACATGCATGTGGAACCCAGACTATGATCCACCGTGTGATTGGGAAACGTGTTCAAAGGTGTCTCAGTTTTCGTCCCCTGGTACTCGGGTTCAACATTCCAGACGCTTTACTAACACTCTCCCCACTTGGAGAGTCAGTGCCTTTAAACTCCTCTTTGGTCCAGTTTGCAATTTCTGCGGAAAATGAACAGGAATAGGGAGAACTAATGAGAGACTAGCTGGAGGTGTCTGGACGGGCAAATTTAACTCTCATTTCCCACCAGGAAGAGGAATTAACCAAAGGCTCAGCATGCCATGCCGGAACCACACTAGGGCCTGAAGCAATCGTGCGGTGTTGCGGCCAGCTCACAAGAAAGCGAGTTGAAGAAAGGAGCTCAGGGGCACTGTCATTCACAAACCTGCAGAGTTATAAATGACAGCTATCGTCCAAAAATATTTTGAAGTAAGGCTGCCAAGAGGACTTGAAAGTGGGGCAGAACTGCAGGAAACCAATTTCAGGAGGTAGACTGGAATTGCATGTAAAGCATAGGAAAAGAGGCAGTACGTCCACAATGATGCACTTGGCCAAAAAGGGAGTATGCGTTTTTTCCTGAATATATTCAGGAAAAAACGCATACGCCCTTTTCGGCCAACCAAGCAAGCTTGAAAAGGAAATCTGCACTACAATGAAGTCTCACTGCCCCCCGGTCAAAAGGGCCATCTGAAAAAAGTGTAAAATCCAGAAAGGCAGGACAGGCCATGGAGAACTGGGAGCCTTGTTATGCTGATGGGCGGGATGTAAATTGCCAACAGCCACTCTGGAGAAGTGTATGGTGTTTCCTGAAACATCTAAAAAACAAAGCAACAGAGCCTAGGGCACTTCCGCTTATGGTTCTATAGGTTAGGGAAATTAAAATCAAAAAGACACAGCCACCCCAATGTTTGGGACGCCTCTGTTTACAAGAACCTCGTTTACGGTACAAGTTCAATATCACAGAAAGCGAAAAATGGATAAAGAAGTTGTGGTACTTATGTACAATGCAATATCACTCAGCAATGAAATCTATGACATCAGGCCCGTAGCAGCATAATGAGTGGATTCAGGTATGATGATTCTAAGTGAAATAAGTCACACAGAAAAAGAAACATCATAAGATATCACTACAACACGGAATGTAAACTTGGCTACACAGGAACTGAATTACAAAACAGAACAGGGTCTCAAATGTAGAAAACCAACTTATGCTTGCTTAAGGGGAAAGGTGAGTTGGGGTGCTGCATAAAACCAGAGATTGAAATTAGCACAGATACCGTTCCATAAGCCAAATATGTAATAGACAAGAGCTACTCCTTGCTCAACGAAGTGGACTCAACACCCCATATTAAACGCCTAAGAATATACCTGACTTGTAAGAATCTTAAAACCTATG
The DNA here is from genome assembly GCF_964374135.1 of Grampus griseus. NCBI lineage: Eukaryota > Metazoa > Chordata > Mammalia > Artiodactyla > Delphinidae > Grampus > Grampus griseus. The sequence continues at coordinate 34,795 of NW_028132583.1, read as the reverse complement.
GATTTATATGTCTCCGAAAGAGAATCAAGCGTGTGTACAGCGGCATAAACGCAGCAGTGATAGGATTGGTGAGGATCGGTGAGCAAATGCAGACCCTTTGAAGTCATATTGCATGGTACCCATTCCATGGGTCTCAACTCTCCAGGTTTAAGGGATTCTTCCTTCAGCTAAAATATGCATGTGGAACCCAGAGTATGATCCACGTGTGATCAGGAAACGTGTTCAAATGTGACTCAGTTTTCGTACCCCAGTACTAGGGTGCAACATTCCAGACGCATTACTAACACTCTCCCCACTTGGAGAGTCAGTGCCTTTAACCTCCTGTTTGTCCCAGTTTGCAATTTCTGCGGAAAATGAACAGGAATAGGGAGAACCAATGAGAGACTAGCTGGAGGTGTCTGGACGGGCAAATTTAACTCTCATTTCCCACCAGGAAGGGGAATTAACCAAAGGCTCAGAGTGCAGTGCCGGAACCACACTAGGGCCTGAAGCAATGCTGCGGTGTTGCGGCCAGCTCACAAGAAAGCGAGTTGAAGAAAGGAGCTCAGGGGCACTGTCATTCACAAACCTGCAGAGTTATAAATGACAGCTATCGTCCAAAAATATTTTGAAGTAAGGCTGCCAAGAGGACTTGAAAGCGGGGCAGAACTGCAGGAAACCGATTTCAGGAGGTAGACTGGAATTGCATGTAAAGCATAGGAAAAGAGGCAGAACGTCCACAATGATGCACTTGGCCAAAAAGGGCGTATGCGTTTTTTCCTGAATATATTCAGGAAAAAACGCATACGCCCTTTTTGGCCAACCAAGCAAGCTTGCAAAGGAAATCTGCACTACAATGAAGTCTCACTGCCCCCCCGGTCAAAAGGGCCATCTGTAAAAAATGTAAAATCCAGAAAGGCAGAACAGGCCATGGAGAACTGGGAGCCTTGTTATGCTGATGGGTGGGATGTAAATTGACAACAGCCACTCTGGAGAAGTGTATGGTGTTTCCTGAAACATCTAAAAAACAAAGCAACAGAGCCTAGGGCACTTCCGCTTATGGTTCTATAGATTAGGGAAATTAAAATCAAAAAGACACAGCCACCCCAATGTTTGGGACGCCTCTGTTTACAAGAACCTCGTTTACGGTACAAGTTCAATATCACAGAAAGCGAAAAATGGATAAAGAAGTTGTGGTACTTATGTACAATGCAATATCACTCAGCAATGAAATCTAAGACATCAGGCCCGTAGCAGCATAATGAGTGGATTCAGGTACGATGATTCTAAGTGAAATAAGTCACACAGAAAAAGAAACATCATAAGATATCACTACAACACGGAATGTAAACTTGGCTACACAGGAACTGAATTACAAAACAGAACAGGGTCTCAAATGTAGAAAACCAACTTATGCTTGCTTAAGGGGAAAGGTGAGTTGGGGTGCTGCATAAAACCAGAGATTGAAATTAGCACAGATACCGTTCCATAAGCCAAATATGTAATAGACAAGAGCTACTCCTTGCTCAACGAAGTGGACTCAACACCCCATATTAAACGCCTAAGAATATACCTGACTTGTAAGAATCTTAAAACCTATGGATTTATATGTCTCCGAAAGAGAATCAAGCGTGTGTACAGCGGCATAAACACAGCAGTGATAGGATTGGTGAGGATCGGTGAGCAAATGCAGACCCTTTGAAGTCATATTGCATGGTACCCATTCCATGGGTGTCAACTCTCCAGGTTTAAGGGATTCTTCCTTCAGCTAAAATATGCATGTGGAACCCAGAGTATGATCCACGTGTGATCAGGAAACGTGTTCAAATGTGACTCAGTTTTCGTCCCCCAATACTAGGGTGCAACATTCCAGACGCATTACTAACACTCTCCCCACTTGGAGAGTCAGGGCCTTTAACCTCCTGTTTTTCCCAGTTTGCAATTTCTGCGGAAAATGAACAGGAATAGGGAGAACCAATGAGAGACTAGCTGGAGGTGTCTGGACGGGCAAATTTAACTCTCATTTCCCACCAGGAAGAGGAATTAACCAAAGGCTCAGCGTGCCGTGCCGGAACCACACTAGGGCCTGAAACAATCGTGCGGTGTTGCGGCCAGCTCACAAGAAAGCGAGTTGAAGAAAGGAGCTCAGGGGCACTGTCATTCACAAACCTGCAGAGTTATAAATGACAGCTATCGTCCAAAAATATATTGAAGTAAGGCTGCCAAGAGGACTTGAAAGCGGGGCAGAATGGCAGGAAACCGATTTCAGGAGGTAGACTGGAATTGCATGTAAAGCATAGGAAAAGAGGCAGAACGTCCACAATGATGCACTTGGCCAAAAAGGGCGTATGCGTTTTTTCCTGAATATATTCAGGAAAAAACGCATACGCCCTTTTTGGCCAACCAAGCAAGGTTGAAAAGGAAATCTGCACTACAATGAAGTCTCACTGCCTCCCGGTCAAAAGGGCCATCTGAAAAAAGTGTAAAATCCAGAAAGGCAGGACAGGCCATGGAGAACTGGGAGCCTTGTTATGCTGATGGGCGGGATGTAAATTGCCAACAGCCACTCTGGAGAAGTGTATGGTGTTTCCTGAAACATCTAAAAAACAAAGCAACAGAGCCTAGGGCACTTCCGCTTATGGTTCTATAGATTAGGGAAATTAAAATCAAAAAGACACAGCCACCCCAATGTTTGGGACACCTCTGTTTACAAGAACCTCGTTTACGGTACAAGTTCAATATCGCAGAAAGCGAAAAATGGATAAAGAAGTTGTGGTACTTACGTACAATGCAATATCACTCAGCAATGAAATCTATGTCATCAGGCCCGTACCAGCATAATGAGTGGATTCAGGTACGATGATTCTAAGTGAAATAAGTCACACAGAAAAAGAAACATCATAAGATATCACTACTACACGGAATGTAAACTTGGCTACACAGGAACTGAATTACAAAACAGAACAGGGTCTCAAATGTAGAAAACCAACTTATGCTTGCTTAAGGGGAAAGGTGAGTTGGGGTGCTGCATAAAACAAGAGATTGAAATTAGCACAGATACCGTTCCATAAGCCAAATATGTAATAGACAAGAGCTACTCCTTGCTCAACGAAGTGGACTCAACACCCCATATTAAACGCCTAAGAATATACCTGACTAGTAAGAATCTAAAAACCTATGGATTTATATGTCTCTGAAAGAGAATCAAGCGTGTGTACAGCGGCATAAACGCAGCAGTGATAGGATTGGTGAGGATCGGTGAGCAAATGCAGACCCTTTGAAGTCATATTGCATGGTACCCATTCCATGGGTCTCAACTCTCCAGGTTTAAGGGATTCTTCCTTCAGCTAAAATATGCATGTGGAACCCAGAGTATGATCCACGTGTGATCAGGAAACGTGTTCAAATGTGACTCAGTTTTCGTACCCCAGTACTAGGGTGCAACATTCCAGACGCATTACTAACACTCTCCCCACTTGGAGAGTCAGTGCCTTTAACCTCCTGTTTGTCCCAGTTTGCAATTTCTGCGGAAAATGAACAGGAATAGGGAGAACCAATGAGAGACTAGCTGGAGGTGTCTGGACGGGCAAATTTAACTCTCATTTCCCACCAGGAAGGGGAATTAACCAAAGGCTCAGAGTGCAGTGCCGGAACCACACTAGGGCCTGAAGCAATGCTGCGGTGTTGCGGCCAGCTCACAAGAAAGCGAGTTGAAGAAAGGAGCTCAGGGGCACTGTCATTCACAAACCTGCAGAGTTATAAATGACAGCTATCGTCCAAAAATATTTTGAAGTAAGGCTGCCAAGAGGACTTGAAAGCGGGGCAGAACTGCAGGAAACCGATTTCAGGAGGTAGACTGGAATTGCATGTAAAGCATAGGAAAAGAGGCAGAACGTCCACAATGATGCACTTGGCCAAAAAGGGCGTATGCGTTTTTTCCTGAATATATTCAGGAAAAAACGCATACGCCCTTTTTGGCCAACCAAGCAAGCTTGCAAAGGAAATCTGCACTACAATGAAGTCTCACTGCCCCCCCGGTCAAAAGGGCCATCTGTAAAAAATGTAAAATCCAGAAAGGCAGAACAGGCCATGGAGAACTGGGAGCCTTGTTATGCTGATGGGTGGGATGTAAATTGACAACAGCCACTCTGGAGAAGTGTATGGTGTTTCCTGAAACATCTAAAAAACAAAGCAACAGAGCCTAGGGCACTTCCGCTTATGGTTCTATAGATTAGGGAAATTAAAATCAAAAAGACACAGCCACCCCAATGTTTGGGACGCCTCTGTTTACAAGAACCTCGTTTACGGTACAAGTTCAATATCACAGAAAGCGAAAAATGGATAAAGAAGTTGTGGTACTTATGTACAATGCAATATCACTCAGCAATGAAATCTAAGACATCAGGCCCGTAGCAGCATAATGAGTGGATTCAGGTACGATGATTCTAAGTGAAATAAGTCACACAGAAAAAGAAACATCATAAGATATCACTACAACACGGAATGTAAACTTGGCTACACAGGAACTGAATTACAAAACAGAACAGGGTCTCAAATGTAGAAAACCAACTTATGCTTGCTTAAGGGGAAAGGTGAGTTGGGGTGCTGCATAAAACCAGAGATTGAAATTAGCACAGATACCGTTCCATAAGCCAAATATGTAATAGACAAGAGCTACTCCTTGCTCAACGAAGTGGACTCAACACCCCATATTAAACGCCTAAGAATATACCTGACTTGTAAGAATCTTAAAACCTATGGATTTATATGTCTCCGAAAGAGAATCAAGCGTGTGTACAGCGGCATAAACACAGCAGTGATAGGATTGGTGAGGATCGGTGAGCAAATGCAGACCCTTTGAAGTCATATTGCATGGTACCCATTCCATGGGTGTCAACTCTCCAGGTTTAAGGGATTCTTCCTTCAGCTAAAATATGCATGTGGAACCCAGAGTATGATCCACGTGTGATCAGGAAACGTGTTCAAATGTGACTCAGTTTTCGTCCCCCAATACTAGGGTGCAACATTCCAGACGCATTACTAACACTCTCCCCACTTGGAGAGTCAGGGCCTTTAACCTCCTGTTTGTCCCAGTTTGCAATTTCTGCGGAAAATGAACAGGAATAGGGAGAACAAATGAGAGACTAGCTGGAGGTGTCTGGACGGGCAAATTTAACTCTCATTTCCCACCAGGAAGAGGAATTAACCAAAGGCTCAGCGTGCCGTGCCGGAACCACACTAGGGCCTGAAACAATCGTGCGGTGTTGCGGCCAGCTCACAAGAAAGCGAGTTGAAGAAAGGAGCTCAGGGGCACTGTCATTCACAAACCTGCAGAGTTATAAATGACAGCTATCGTCCAAAAATATATTGAAGTAAGGCTGCCAAGAGGACTTGAAAGCGGGGCAGAATGGCAGGAAACCGATTTCAGGAGGTAGACTGGAATTGCATGTAAAGCATAGGAAAAGAGGCAGAACGTCCACAATGATGCACTTGGCCAAAAAGGGCGTATGCGTTTTTTCCTGAATATATTCAGGAAAAAACGCATACGCCCTTTTTGGCCAACCAAGCAAGGTTGAAAAGGAAATCTGCACTACAATGAAGTCTCACTGCCTCCCGGTCAAAAGGGCCATCTGAAAAAAGTGTAAAATCCAGAAAGGCAGGACAGGCCATGGAGAACTGGGAGCCTTGTTATGCTGATGGGCGGGATGTAAATTGCCAACAGCCACTCTGGAGAAGTGTATGGTGTTTCCTGAAACATCTAAAAAACAAAGCAACAGAGCCTAGGGCACTTCCGCTTATGGTTCTATAGATTAGGGAAATTAAAATCAAAAAGACACAGCCACCCCAATGTTTGGGACACCTCTGTTTACAAGAACCTCGTTTACGGTACAAGTTCAATATCGCAGAAAGCGAAAAATGGATAAAGAAGTTGTGGTACTTACGTACAATGCAATATCACTCAGCAATGAAATCTATGTCATCAGGCCCGTACCAGCATAATGAGTGGATTCAGGTACGATGATTCTAAGTGAAATAAGTCACACAGAAAAAGAAACATCATAAGATATCACTACTACACGGAATGTAAACTTGGCTACACAGGAACTGAATTACAAAACAGAACAGGGTCTCAAATGTAGAAAACCAACTTATGCTTGCTTAAGGGGAAAGGTGAGTTGGGGTGCTGCATAAAACAAGAGATTGAAATTAGCACAGATACCGTTCCATAAGCCAAATATGTAATAGACAAGAGCTACTCCTTGCTCAACGAAGTGGACTCAACACCCCATATTAAACGCCTAAGAATATACCTGACTAGTAAGAATCTAAAAACCTATGGATTTATATGTCTCTGAAAGAGAATCAAGCGTGTGTACAGCGGCATAAACGCAGCAGTGATAGGATTGGTGAGGATCGGTGAGCAAATGCAGACCCTTTGAAGTCATATTGCATGGTACCCATTCCATGGGTCTCAACTCTCCAGGTTTAAGGGATTCTTCCTTCAGCTAAAACATGCATGTGGAACCCAGACTATGATCCACCGTGTGATTGGGAAACGTGTTCAAAGGTGTCTCAGTTTTCGTCCCCTGGTACTCGGGTTCAACATTCCAGACGCTTTACTAACACTCTCCCCACTTGGAGAGTCAGTGCCTTTAAACTCCTCTTTGGTCCAGTTTGCAATTTCTGCGGAAAATGAACAGGAATAGGGAGAACTAATGAGAGACTAGCTGGAGGTGTCTGGACGGGCAAATTTAACTCTCATTTCCCACCAGGAAGAGGAATTAACCAAAGGCTCAGCATGCCATGCCGGAACCACACTAGGGCCTGAAGCAATCGTGCGGTGTTGCGGCCAGCTCACAAGAAAGCGAGTTGAAGAAAGGAGCTCAGGGGCACTGTCATTCACAAACCTGCAGAGTTATAAATGACAGCTATCGTCCAAAAATATATTGAAGTAAGGCTGCCAAGAGGACTTGAAAGCGGGGCAGAATGGCAGGAAACCGATTTCAGGAGGTAGACTGGAATTGCATGTAAAGCATAGGAAAAGAGGCAGAACGTCCACAATGATGCACTTGGCCAAAAAGGGCGTATGCGTTTTTTCCTGAATATATTCAGGAAAAAACGCATACGCCCTTTTTGGCCAACCAAGCAAGCTTGCAAAGGAAATCTGCACTACAATGAAGTCTCACTGCCCCCCGGTCAAAAGGGCCATCTGAAAAAAGTGTAAAATCCAGAAAGGCAGGACAGGCCATGGAGAACTGGGAGCCTTGTTATGCTGATGGGCGGGATGTAAATTGCCAACAGCCACTCTGGAGAAGTGTATGGCGTTTCCTGAAACATCTACAAAACAAAGCAACAGAGCCTAGGGCACTTCCACTTACGGTCCTATAGCTTAGGGAAATTAAAATCAAAAAGACACAGCCACCCCAAAGTTTGGGACGGCTCTGTTTACAAGAACCTCCTTTACAGTACAAGTTCAATATCGCAGAAAGCGAAAAATGGATAAAGAAGTTGAGGTACTTACGTACAATGCAATATCACTCAGCAATGAAATCTATGTCATCAGGCCCGTAGCAGCATAATGAGTGGATTCAGGTACGATGATTCTAAGTGAAATAAGTCACACAGAAAAAGAAACATCATAAGATATCACTACTACACGGAATGTAAACTTGGCTACAAAGGAACTGAATTACAAAACACAGCAGGGTCTCAAATGTAGAAAACCAACTTATGCTTGCTTAAGGGGAAAGGTGAGTTGGGGTGCTGCATAAAACAAGAGATTGAAATTAGCACAGATACCGTTCCATAAGCCAAATATGTAATAGACAAGAGCTACTCCTTGCTCAACGAAGTGGACTCAACACCCCATATTAAACGCCTAAGAATATACCTGACTAGTAAGAATCTAAAAACCTATGGATTTATATGTCTCTGAAAGAGAATCAAGCGTGTGTACAGCGGCATAAACGCAGCAGTGATAGGATTGGTGAGGATCGGTGAGCAAATGCAGACCCTTTGAAGTCATATTGCATGGTACCCATTCCATGGGTCTCAACTCTCCAGGTTTAAGGGATTCTTCCTTCAGCTAAAACATGCATGTGGAACCCAGAGTATGATCCACCGTGTGATTGGGAAACGTGTTCAAAGGTGTCTCAGTTTTCGTCCCCTGGTACTCGGGTGCAACATTCCAGACGCTTTACTAACACTCTCCCCACTTGGAGAGTCAGTGCCTTTAACCTCCTGTTTGGCCCAGTTTGCAATTTCTGCGGAAAATGAACAGGAATAGGGAGAACCAATGAGAGACTAGCTGGAGGTGTCTGCACGGGCAAATTTAACTCTCATTTACCACCAGGAAGAGGAATTAACCAAAGGCTCAGCGTGCCATGCCGGAACCACACTAGGGCCTGAAAAAATCCTGCGGTGTTGCGGCCAGCTCACAAGAAAGCGAGTTGAAGAAAGGAGCTCAGGGGCACTGTCATTCACAAACCTGCAGAGTTATAAATGACAGCTATCGTCCCAAAATATATTGAAGTAAGGCTGCCAAAAGGACTTGAAAGCGGGGCAGAACTGCAGGAAACCGATTTCAGGAGGTAGACTGGAATGGCATGTAAAGCATAGGAAAAGAGGCAGAACGTCCACAATGATGCACTTGGCCAAAAAGGGCGTATGCGTTTTTTCCTGAATATATTCAGGAAAAAACGCATACGCCCTTTTTGGCCAACCAAGCAAGCTTGCAAAGGAAATCTGCACTACAATGAAGTCTCACTGCCCCCCGGTCAAAAGGGCCATCTGAAAAAAGTGTAAAATCCAGAAAGGCAGGACAGGCCATGGAGAACTGGGAGCCTTGTTATGCTGATGGGCGGGATGTAAATTGCCAACAGCCACTCTGGAGAAGTGTATGGCGTTTCCTGAAACATCTACAAAACAAAGCAACAGAGCCTAGGGCACTTCCACTTACGGTCCTATAGCTTAGGGAAATTAAAATCAAAAAGACACAGCCACCCCAAAGTTTGTATGGCTCTGTTTACAAGAACCTCCTTTACAGTACAAGTTCAATATCGCAGAAAGCGAAAAATGGATAAAGAAGTTGTGGTACTTACGTACAATGCAATATCACTCAGCAATGAAATCTATGTCATCAGGCCCGTAGCAGCATAATGAGTGGATTCAGGTACGATGATTCTAAGTGAAATAAGTCACACAGAAAAAGAAACATCATAAAATATCACTACTACACGGAATGGAAACTTGGCTACAAAGGAACTGAATTACAAAACACAGCAGGGTCTCAAATGTAGAAAACCAACTTATGCTTGCTTAAGGGGAAAGGTGAGTTGGGGTGCTGCATAAAACAAGAGATTGAAATTAGCACAGATACCGTTCCATAAGCCAAATATGTAATAGACAAGAGCTACTCCTTGCTCAACGAAGTGGACTCAACACCCCATATTAAACGCCTAAGAATATACCTGACTAGTAAGAATCTTAAAACCTATGGATTTATATGTCTCCGAAAGAGAATCAAGCGTGTGTACAGCGGCATAAACGCAGCAGTGATAGGATTGGTGAGGATCGGTGAGCAAATGCAGACACTTTGAAGTCATATTGCATGGTACCCATTCCATGGGTCTCAACTCTCCAGGTTTAAGGGATTCTTCCTTCAGCTAAAACATGCATGTGGAACCCAGAGTATGATCCACCATGTGATTGGGAAACGTGTTCAAAGGTGTCTCAGTTTTCGTCCCCTGGTACTCGGGTTCAACATTCCAGACGCTTTACTAACACTCTCCCCACTTGGAGAGTCAGTGCCTTTAACCTCCTGTTTGGCCCAGTTTGCAATTTCTGCGGAAAATGAACAGGAATAGGGAGAACCAATGAGAGACTAGCTGGAGGTGTCTGCACGGGTAAATTTAACTCTCATTTCCCACCAGGAAGAGGAATTAACCAAAGGCTCAGCGTGCCATGCCGGAACCACACTAGGGCCTGAAACAATCCTGCGGTGTTGCGGCCAGCTCACAAGAAAGCGAGTTGAAGAAAGGAGCTCAGGGGCACTGTCATTCACAAACCTGCACAGTTATAAATGACAGCTATCGTCCAAAAATATATTGAAGTAAGGCTGCCAAGAGGACTTGAAAGCGGGGCAGAATTGCAGGAAACCGATTTCAGGAGGTAGACTGGAATTGCATGTAAAGCATAGGAAAAGAGGCAGAACGTCCACAATGATGCACTTGGCCAAAAAGGGCGTATGCGTTTTTTCCTGAATATATTCAGGAAAAAACGCATACGCCCTTTTTGGCCAACCAAGCAAGCTTGCAAAGGAAATCTGCACTACAATGAAGTCTCACTGCCCCCCGGTCAAAAGGGCCATCTGTAAAAAATGTAAAATCCAGAAAGGCAGGACAGGCCATGGAGAACTGGGAGCCTTGTTATGCTGATGGGCGGGATGTAAATTGACAACAGCCACTCTGGAGAAGTGTATGGTGTTTCCTGAAACACCTACAAAACAAAGCAACAGAGCCTAGGGCACTTCCACTTATGGTCCTATAGCTTAGGGAAATTAAAATCAAAAAGACACAGCCACCCCAAAGTTTGGGACGGCTCTGTTTACAAGAACCTCGTTTACGGTACAAGTTCAATATCGCAGAAAGCGAAAAATGGATAAAGAAGTTGTGGTACTTACGTACAATGCAATATCACTCAGCAATGAAATCTATGTCATCAGGCCCGTAACAGCATAATGAGTGGATTCAGGTACGATGATTCTAAGTGAAATAAGTCACACAGAAAAAGAAACATCATAAGATATCACTACTACACGGAATGTAAACTTGGCTACACAGGAAGTGAATTACAAAACAGAACAGGGTCTCAAATGTAGAAAACCAACTTATGCTTGCTTAAGGGGAAAGGTGAGTTGGGGTGCTGCATAAAACAAGAGATTGAAATTAGCACAGATACCGTTCCATAAGCCAAATATGTAATAGACAAGAGCTACTCCTTGCTCAACGAAGTGGACTCAACACCCCATATTAAACGCCTAAGAATATACCTGACTAGTAAGAATCTTAAAACCTATGGATTTATATGTCTCCAAAAGAGAATCAAGCGTGTGTACAGCGGCATAAACGCAGCAGTGATAGGATTGGTGAGGATCGGTGAGCAAATGCAGACCCTTTGAAGTCATATTGCATGGTACCCATTCCATGGGTCTCAACTCTCCAGGTTTAAGGGATTCTTCCTTCAGCTAAAACATGCATGTGGAACCCAGACTATGATCCACCGTGTGATTGGGAAACGTGTTCAAAGGTGTCTCAGTTTTCGTCCCCTGGTACTCGGGTTCAACATTCCAGACGCTTTACTAACACTCTCCCCACTTGGAGAGTCAGTGCCTTTAAACTCCTCTTTGGTCCAGTTTGCAATTTCTGCGGAAAATGAACAGGAATAGGGAGAACTAATGAGAGACTAGCTGGAGGTGTCTGGACGGGCAAATTTAACTCTCATTTCCCACCAGGAAGAGGAATTAACCAAAGGCTCAGCATGCCATGCCGGAACCACACTAGGGCCTGAAGCAATCGTGTGGTGTTGCGGCCAGCTCACAAGAAAGCGAGTTGAAGAAAGGAGCTCAGGGGCACTGTCATTCACAAACCTGCAGAGTTATAAATGACAGCTATCGTCCAAAAATATATTGAAGTAAGGCTGCCAAGAGGACTTGAAAGCGGGGCAGAATGGCAGGAAACCGATTTCAGGAGGTAGACTGGAATTGCATGTAAAGCATAGGAAAAGAGGCAGAACGTCCACAATGATGCACTTGGCCAAAAAGGGCGTATGCGTTTTTTCCTGAATATATTCAGGAAAAAACGCATACGCCCTTTTTGGCCAACCAAGCAAGCTTGCAAAGGAAATCTGCACTACAATGAAGTCTCACTGCCCCCCGGTCAAAAGGGCCATCTGAAAAAAGTGTAAAATCCAGAAAGGCAGGACAGGCCATGGAGAACTGGGAGCCTTGTTATGCTGATGGGCGGGATGTAAATTGCCAACAGCCACTCTGGAGAAGTGTATGGCGTTTCCTGAAACATCTACAAAACAAAGCAACAGAGCCTAGGGCACTTCCACTTACGGTCCTATAGCTTAGGGAAATTAAAATCAAAAAGACACAGCCACCCCAAAGTTTGGGACGGCTCTGTTTACAAGAACCTCCTTTACAGTACAAGTTCAATATCGCAGAAAGCGAAAAATGGATAAAGAAGTTGAGGTACTTACGTACAATGCAATATCACTCAGCAATGAAATCTATGTCATCAGGCCCGTAGCAGCATAATGAGTGGATTCAGGTACGATGATTCTAAGTGAAATAAGTCACACAGAAAAAGAAACATCATAAGATATCACTACTACACGGAATGTAAACTTGGCTACAAAGGAACTGAATTACAAAACACAGCAGGGTCTCAAATGTAGAAAACCAACTTATGCTTGCTTAAGGGGAAAGGTGAGTTGGGGTGCTGCATAAAACAAGAGATTGAAATTAGCACAGATACCGTTCCATAAGCCAAATATGTAATAGACAAGAGCTACTCCTTGCTCAACGAAGTGGACTCAACACCCCATATTAAACGCCTAAGAATATACCTGACTAGTAAGAATCTAAAAACCTATGGATTTATATGTCTCTGAAAGAGAATCAAGCGTGTGTACAGCGGCATAAACGCAGCAGTGATAGGATTGGTGAGGATCGGTGAGCAAATGCAGACCCTTTGAAGTCATATTGCATGGTACCCATTCCATGGGTCTCAACTCTCCAGGTTTAAGGGATTCTTCCTTCAGCTAAAACATGCATGTGGAACCCAGAGTATGATCCACCGTGTGATTGGGAAACGTGTTCAAAGGTGTCTCAGTTTTCGTCCCCTGGTACTCGGGTGCAACATTCCAGACGCTTTACTAACACTCTCCCCACTTGGAGAGTCAGTGCCTTTAACCTCCTGTTTGGCCCAGTTTGCAATTTCTGCGGAAAATGAACAGGAATAGGGAGAACCAATGAGAGACTAGCTGGAGGTGTCTGCACGGGTAAATTTAACTCTCATTTCCCACCAGGAAGAGGAATTAACCAAAGGCTCAGCGTGCCATGCCGGAACCACACTAGGGCCTGAAACAATCCTGCGGTGTTGCGGCCAGCTCACAAGAAAGCGAGTTGAAGAAAGGAGCTCAGGGGCACTGTCATTCACAAACCTGCACAGTTATAAATGACAGCTATCGTCCAAAAATATATTGAAGTAAGGCTGCCAAGAGGACTTGAAAGCGGGGCAGAATTGCAGGAAACCGATTTCTGGAGGTAGACTGGAATTGCATGTAAAGCATAGGAAAAGAGGCAGAACGTCCACAATGATGCACTTGGCCAAAAAGGGCGTATGCGTTTTTTCCTGAATATATTCAGGAAAAAACGCATACGCCCTTTTTGGCCAACCAAGCAAGCTTGCAAAGGAAATCTGCACTACAATGAAGTCTCACTGCCCCCCGGTCAAAAGGGCCATCTGTAAAAAATGTAAAATCCAGAAAGGCAGGACAGGCCATGGAGAACTGGGAGCCTTGTTATGCTGATGGGCGGGATGTAAATTGACAACAGCCACTCTGGAGAAGTGTATGGTGTTTCCTGAAACACCTACAAAACAAAGCAACAGAGCCTAGGGCACTTCCACTTATGGTCCTATAGCTTAGGGAAATTAAAATCAAAAAGACACAGCCACCCCAAAGTTTGGGACGGCTCTGTTTACAAGAACCTCGTTTACAGTACAAGTTCAATATCGCAGAAAGCGAAAAATGGATAAAGAAGTTGTGGTACTTACGTACAATGCAATATCACTCAGCAATGAAATCTATGTCATCAGGCCCGTAACAGCATAATGAGTGGATTCAGGTACGATGATTCTAAGTGAAATAAGTCACACAGAAAAAGAAACATCATAAGATATCACTACTACACGGAATGTAAACTTGGCTACACAGGAAGTGAATTACAAAACAGAACAGGGTCTCAAATGTAGAAAACCAACTTATGCTTGCTTAAGGGGAAAGGTGAGTTGGGGTGCTGCATAAAACAAGAGATTGAAATTAGCACAGATACCGTTCCATAAGCCAAATATGTAATAGACAAGAGCTACTCCTTGCTCAACGAAGTGGACTCAACACCCCATATTAAACGCCTAAGAATATACCTGACTAGTAAGAATCTAAAAACCTATGGATTTATATGTCTCTGAAAGAGAATCAAGCGTGTGTACAGCGGCATAAACGCAGCAGTGATAGGATTGGTGAGGATCGGTGAGCAAATGCAGACCCTTTGAAGTCATATTGCATGGTACCCATTCCATGGGTCTCAACTCTCCAGGTTTAAGGGATTCTTCCTTCAGCTAAAATATGCATGTGGAACCCAGACTATGATCCACCGTGTGATTGGGAAACGTGTTCAAAGGTGTCTCAGTTTTCGTCCCCTGGTACTCGGGTTCAACATTCCAGACGCTTTACTAACACTCTCCCCACTTGGAGAGTCAGTGCCTTTAAACTCCTCTTTGGTCCAGTTTGCAATTTCTGCGGAAAATGAACAGGAATAGGGAGAACTAATGAGAGACTAGCTGGAGGTGTCTGGACGGGCAAATTTAACTCTCATTTCCCACCAGGAAGAGGAATTAACCAAAGGCTCAGCATGCCATGCCGGAACCACACTAGGGCCTGAAGCAATCGTGTGGTGTTGCGGCCAGCTCACAAGAAAGCGAGTTGAAGAAAGGAGCTCAGGGGCACTGTCATTCACAAACCTGCAGAGTTATAAATGACAGCTATCGTCCAAAAATATATTGAAGTAAGGCTGCCAAGAGGACTTGAAAGCGGGGCAGAATGGCAGGAAACCGATTTCAGGAGGTAGACTGGAATTGCATGTAAAGCATAGGAAAAGAGGCAGAACGTCCACAATGATGCACTTGGCCAAAAAGGGCGTATGCGTTTTTTCCTGAATATATTCAGGAAAAAACGCATACGCCCTTTTTGGCCAACCAAGCAAGCTTGCAAAGGAAATCTGCACTACAATGAAGTCTCACTGCCCCCCGGTCAAAAGGGCCATCTGAAAAAAGTGTAAAATCCAGAAAGGCAGGACAGGCCATGGAGAACTGGGAGCCTTGTTATGCTGATGGGCGGGATGTAAATTGCCAACAGCCACTCTGGAGAAGTGTATGGCGTTTCCTGAAACATCTACAAAACAAAGCAACAGAGCCTAGGGCACTTCCACTTACGGTCCTATAGCTTAGGGAAATTAAAATCAAAAAGACACAGCCACCCCAAAGTTTGGGACGGCTCTGTTTACAAGAACCTCCTTTACAGTACAAGTTCAATATCGCAGAAAGCGAAAAATGGATAAAGAAGTTGAGGTACTTACGTACAATGCAATATCACTCAGCAATGAAATCTATGTCATCAGGCCCGTAGCAGCATAATGAGTGGATTCAGGTACGATGATTCTAAGTGAAATAAGTCACACAGAAAAAGAAACATCATAAGATATCACTACTACACGGAATGTAAACTTGGCTACAAAGGAACTGAATTACAAAACACAGCAGGGTCTCAAATGTAGAAAACCAACTTATGCTTGCTTAAGGGGAAAGGTGAGTTGGGGTGCTGCATAAAACAAGAGATTGAAATTAGCACAGATACCGTTCCATAAGCCAAATATGTAATAGACAAGAGCTACTCCTTGCTCAACGAAGTGGACTCAACACCCCATATTAAACGCCTAAGAATATACCTGACTAGTAAGAATCTAAAAACCTATGGATTTATATGTCTCTGAAAGAGAATCAAGCGTGTGTACAGCGGCATAAACGCAGCAGTGATAGGATTGGTGAGGATCGGTGAGCAAATGCAGACCCTTTGAAGTCATATTGCATGGTACCCATTCCATGGGTCTCAACTCTCCAGGTTTAAGGGATTCTTCCTTCAGCTAAAACATGCATGTGGAACCCAGAGTATGATCCACCGTGTGATTGGGAAACGTGTTCAAAGGTGTCTCAGTTTTCGTCCCCTGGTACTCGGGTGCAACATTCCAGACGCTTTACTAACACTCTCCCCACTTGGAGAGTCAGTGCCTTTAACCTTTTTTGGCCCAGTTTGCAATTTCTGCGGAAAATGAACAGGAATAGGGAGAACCAATGAGAGACTAGCTGGAGGTGTCTGCACGGGCAAATTTAACTCTCATTTACCACCAGGAAGAGGAATTAACCAAAGGCTCAGCGTGCCATGCCGGAACCACACTAGGGCCTGAAAAAATCCTGCGGTGTTGCGGCCAGCTCACAAGAAAGCGAGTTGAAGAAAGGAGCTCAGGGGCACTGTCATTCACAAACCTGCAGAGTTATAAATGACAGCTATCGTCCCAAAATATATTGAAGTAAGGCTGCCAAAAGGACTTGAAAGCGGGGCAGAACTGCAGGAAACCGATTTCAGGAGGTAGACTGGAATTGCATGTAAAGCATAGGAAAAGAGGCAGAACGTCCACAATGATGCACTTGGCCAAAAAGGGCGTATGCGTTTTTTCCTGAATATATTCAGGAAAAAACGCATACGCCCTTTTTGGCCAACCAAGCAAGCTTGCAAAGGAAATCTGCACTACAATGAAGTCTCACTGCCCCCCGGTCAAAAGGGCCATCTGAAAAAAGTGTAAAATCCAGAAAGGCAGGACAGGCCATGGAGAACTGGGAGCCTTGTTATGCTGATGGGCGGGATGTAAATTGCCAACAGCCACTCTGGAGAAGTGTATGGCGTTTCCTGAAACATCTACAAAACAAAGCAACAGAGCCTAGGGCACTTCCACTTACGGTCCTATAGCTTAGGGAAATTAAAATCAAAAAGACACAGCCACCCCAAAGTTTGGGACGGCTCTGTTTACAAGAACCTCGTTTACGGTACAAGTTCAATATCGCAGAAAGCGAAAAATGGATAAAGAAGTTGTGGTACTTACGTACAATGCAATATCACTCAGCAATGAAATCTATGTCATCAGGCCCGTAACAGCATAATGAGTGGATTCAGGTACGATGATTCTAAGTGAAATAAGTCACACAGAAAAAGAAACATCATAAGATATCACTACTACACGGAATGTAAACTTGGCTACACAGGAACTGAATTACAAAACAGAACAGGGTCTCAAATGTAGAAAACCAACTTATGCTTGCTTAAGGGGAAAGGTGAGTTGGGGTGCTGCATAAAACAAGAGATTGAAATTAGCACAGATACCGTTCCATAAGCCAAATATGTAATAGACAAGAGCTACTCCTTGCTCAACGAAGTGGACTCAACACCCCATATTAAACGCCTAAGAATATACCTGACTAGTAAGAATCTAAAAACCTATGGATTTATATGTCTCTGAAAGAGAATCAAGCGTGTGTACAGCGGCATAAACGCAGCAGTGATAGGATTGGTGAGGATCGGTGAGCAAATGCAGACCCTTTGAAGTCATATTGCATGGTACCCATTCCATGGGTCTCAACTCTCCAGGTTTAAGGGATTCTTCCTTCAGCTAAAACATGCATGTGGAACCCAGACTATGATCCACCGTGTGATCGGGAAACGTGTTCAAAGGTGTCTCAGTTTTCGGCCCCTGGTACTCGGGTTCAACATTCCAGACGCTTTACTAACACTCTCCCCACTTGGAGAGTCAGTGCCTTTAAACTCCTCTTTGGTCCAGTTTGCAATTTCTGCGGAAAATGAACAGGAATAGGGAGAACTAATGAGAGACTAGCTGGAGGTGTCTGGACGGGCAAATTTAACTCTCATTTCCCACCAGGAAGAGGAATTAACCAAAGGCTCAGCATGCCATGCCGGAACCACACTAGGGCCTGAAGCAATCGTGCGGTGTTGCGGCCAGCTCACAAGAAAGCGAGTTGAAGAAAGGAGCTCAGGGGCACTGTCATTCACACATCTGCAGAGTTATAAATGACAGCTATCGTCCAAAAATATATTGAAGTAAGGCTGCCAAGAGGACTTGAAAGCGGGGCAGAATTGCAGGAAACCGATTTCAAGAGGTAGACTGGAATTGCATGTAAAGCATAGGAAAAGAGGCAGAACGTCCACAATGATGCATTTTGCCAAAAAGGGCGTATGCGTTTTTTCCTGAATATATTCACGAAAAAACGCATACGCACTTTTTGGCCAACCAAGCAAGCTTGCAAAGGAAATCTGGACTACAATGCAGTCTCACTGCCCCCTGGTCAAAAGGGCCATCTGAATAAAGTTTAAAATACAGAAAGGCAGGACAGGCCATGGAGAACTGGGAGCCTTGTTATGCTGATGGGCGGGATGTAAATTGCCAACAGCCACTCTGGAGAAGTGTATGGTGTTTCCTGAAACATCTACAAAACAAAGCAACAGAGCCTAGGGCACTTCCACTTATGGTCCTATAGCTTAGGGAAATTAAAATCAAAAAGACACAGCCACCCCAAAGTTTGGGACGGCTCTGTTTACAAGAACCTCGTTTATGGTACAAGTTCAATATCACAGAAAGCGAAAAATGGATAAAGAAGTTGTGGTACTTACGTACAATGCAATATCACTCAGCAATGAAATCTATGTCATCAGGCCCGTAGCAGCATAATGAGTGGATTCAGGTACGATGATTCTAAGTGAAATAAGTCACACAGAATAAGAAACATCATAAAATATCACTACTACACGGAATGTAAACTTGGCTACAAAGGAACTGAATTACAAAACACAGCAGGGTCTCAAATGTAGAAAACCAACTTATGCTTGCTTAAGGGGAAAGGTGAGTTGGGGTGCTGCATAAAACCAGAGATTGAAATTAGCACAGATACCGTTCCATAAGCCAAATATGTAATAGACAAGAGCTACTCCTTGCTCAACGAAGTGGACTCAACACCCCATATTAAACGCCTAAGAATATACCTGACTAGTAAGAATCTTAAAACCTATGGATTTATATGTCTCCGAAAGAGAATCAAGCGTGTGTACAGCGGCATAAACGCAGCAGTGATAGGATTGGTGAGGATCGGTGAGCAAATGCAGACACTTTGAAGTCATATTGCATGGTACCCATTCCATGGGTCTCAACTCTCCAGGTTTAAGGGATTCTTCCTTCAGCTAAAACATGCATGTGGAACCCAGAGTATGATCCACCATGTGATTGGGAAACGTGTTCAAAGGTGTCTCAGTTTTCGTCCCCTGGTACTCGGGTTCAACATTCCAGACGCTTTACTAACATTCTCCCCACTTGGAGAGTCAGTGCCTTTAACCTCCTGTTTGGCCCAGTTTGCAATTTCTGCGGAAAATGAACAGGAATAGGGAGAACCAATGAGAGACTAGCTGGAGGTGTCTGCACGGGCAAATTTAACTCTCATTTCCCACCAGGAAGAGGAATTAACCAAAGGCTCAGCGTGCCATGCCGGAACCACACTAGGGCCTGAAACAATCCTGCGGTGTTGCGGCCAGCTCACAAGAAAGCGAGTTGAAGAAAGGAGCTCAGGGGCACTGTCATTCACAAACCTGCACAGTTATAAATGACAGCTATCGTCCAAAAATATATTGAAGTAAGGCTGCCAAGAGGACTTGAAAGCGGGGCAGAATTGCAGGAAACCGATTTCAGGAGGTAGACTGGAATTGCATGTAAAGCATAGGAAAAGAGGCAGAACGTCCACAATGATGCACTTGGCCAAAAAGGGCGTATGCGTTTTTTCCTGAATATATTCAGGAAAAAACGCATACGCCCTTTTTGGGCAACCAAGCAAGCTTGCAAAGGAAATCTGCACTACAATGAAGTCTCACTGCCCCCCGGTCAAAAGGGCCATCTGTAAAAAATGTAAAATCCAGAAAGGCAGGACAGGCCATGGAGAACTGGGAGCCTTGTTATGCTGATGGGCGGGATGTAAATTGACAACAGCCACTCTGGAGAAGTGTATGGTGTTTCCTGAAACACCTACAAAACAAAGCAACAGAGCCTAGGGCACTTTCAATTATGGTCCTATAGCTTAGGGAAATTAAAATCAAAAAGACACAGCCACCCCAAAGTTTGGGACGGCTCTGTTTACAAGAACCTCGTTTACGGTACAAGTTCAATATCGCAGAAAGCGAAAAATGGATAAAGAAGTTGTGGTACTTACGTACAATGCAATATCACTCAGCAATGAAATCTATGTCATCAGGCCCGTAACAGCATAATGAGTGGATTCAGGTACGATGATTCTAAGTGAAATAAGTCACACAGAAAAAGAAACATCATAAGATATCACTACTACACGGAATGTAAACTTGGCTACACAGGAACTGAATTACAAAACAGAACAGGGTCTCAAATGTAGAAAACCAACTTATGCTTGCTTAAGGGGAAAGGTGAGTTGGGGTGCTGCATAAAACCAGAGATTGAAATTAGCACAGATACCGTTCCATAAGCCAAATATGTAATAGACAAGAGCTACTCCTTGCTCAACGAAGTGGACTCAACACCCCATATTAAACGCCTAAGAATATACCTGACTAGTAAGAATCTAAAAACCTATGGATTTATATGTCTCTGAAAGAGAATCAAGCGTGTGTACAGCGGCATAAACGCAGCAGTGATAGGATTGGTGAGGATCGGTGAGCAAATGCAGACCTTTTGAAGTCATATTGCATGGTACCCATTCCATGGGTCTCAACTCTCCAGGTTTAAGGGATTCTTCCTTCAGCTAAAACATGCATGTGGAACCCAGACTATGATCCACCGTGTGATCGGGAAACGTGTTCAAAGGTGTCTCAGTTTTCGGCCCCTGGTACTCGGGTTCAACATTCCAGACGCTTTACTAACACTCTCCCCACTTGGAGAGTCAGTGCCTTTAAACTCCTCTTTGGTCCAGTTTGCAATTTCTGCGGAAAATGAACAGGAATAGGGAGAACTAATGAGAGACTAGCTGGAGGTGTCTGGACGGGCAAATTTAACTCTCATTTCCCACCAGGAAGAGGAATTAACCAAAGGCTCAGCGTGCCATGCCGGAACCACACTAGGGCCTGAAGCAATCGTGCGGTGTTGCGGCCAGCTCACAAGAAAGCGAGTTGAAGAAAGGAGCTCAGGGGCACTGTCATTCACACATCTGCAGAGTTATAAATGACAGCTATCGTCCAAAAATATATTGAAGTAAGGCTGCCAAGAGGACTTGAAAGCGGGGCAGAATTGCAGGAAACCGATTTCAGGAGGTAGACTGGAATTGCATGTAAAGCATAGGAAAAGAGGCAGAACGTCCACAATGATGCACTTGGTCAAAAAGGGCGTATGCGTTTTTTCCTGAATATATTCAGGAAAAAACGCATACGCCCTTTTTGGCCAACCAAGCAAGCTTGCAAAGGAAATCTGCACTACAATGAAGTCTCACTGCCCCCCGGTCAAAAGGGCCATCTGTAAAAAATGTAAAATCCAGAAAGGCAGGACAGGCCATGGAGAACTGGGAGCCTTGTTATGCTGATGGGCGGGATGTAAATTGCCAACAGCCACTCTGGAGAAGTGTATGGTGTTTCCTGAAACATCTACAAAACAAAGCAACAGAGCCTAGGGCACTTCCACTTATGGTCCTATAGCTTAGGGAAATTAAAATCAAAAAGACACAGCCACCCCAAAGTTTGGGACGGCTCTGTTTACAAGAACCTCATTTACGGTACAAGTTCAATATCGCAGAAAGCGAAAAATGGATAAAGAAGTTGTGGTACTTACGTACAATGCAATATCACTCAGCAATGAAATCTATGTCATCAGGCCCGTAGCAGCATAATGAGTGGATTCAGGTACGATGATTCTAAGTGAAATAAGTCACACAGAAAAAGAAACATCATAAGATATCACTACTACACGGAATGTAAACTTGGCTACACAGGAACTGAATTACAAAACAGAACAGGGTCTCAAATGTAGAAAACCAACTTATGCTTGCTTAAGGGGAAAGGTGAGTTGGGGTGCTGCATAAAACAAGAGATTGAAATTAGCACAGATACCGTTCCATAAGCCAAATATGTAATAGACAAGAGCTACTCCTTGCTCAACGAAGTGGACTCAACACCCCATATTAAACGCCTAAGAATATACCTGACTAGTAAGAATCTTAAAACCTATGGATTTATATGTCTCCGAAAGAGAATCAAGCGTGTGTACAGCGGCATAAACGCAGCAGTGATAGGATTGGTGAGGATCGGTGAGCAAATGCAGACACTTTGAAGTCATATTGCATGGTACCCATTCCATGGGTCTCAACTCTCCAGGTTTAAGGGATTCTTCCTTCAGCTAAAACATGCATGTGGAACCCAGAGTATGATCCACCATGTGATTGGGAAACGTGTTCAAAGGTGTCTCAGTTTTCGTCCCCTGGTACTCGGGTTCAACATTCCAGACGCTTTACTAACACTCTCCCCACTTGGAGAGTCAGTGCCTTTAACCTCCTGTTTGGCCCAGTTTGCAATTTCTGCGGAAAATGAACAGGAATAGGGAGAACCAATGAGAGACTAGCTGGAGGTGTCTGCACGGGCAAATTTAACTCTCATTTCCCACCAGGAAGAGGAATTAACCAAAGGCTCAGCGTGCCATGCCGGAACCACACTAGGGCCTGAAGCAATCCTGCGGTGTTGCGGCCAGCTCACAAGAAAGCGAGTTGAAGAAAGGAGCTCAGGGGCACTGTCATTCACAAACCTGCACAGTTATAAATGACAGCTATCGTCCAAAAATATATTGAAGTAAGGCTGCCAAGAGGACTTGAAAGCGGGGCAGAATTGCAGGAAACCGATTTCAGGAGGTAGACTGGAATTGCATGTAAAGCATAGGAAAAGAGGCAGAACGTCCACAATGATGCACTTGGCCAAAAAGGGCGTATGCGTTTTTTCCTGAATATATTCAGGAAAAAACGCATACGCCCTTTTTGGCCAACCAAGCAAGCTTGCAAAGGAAATCTGCACTACAATGAAGTCTCACTGCCCCCCAGTCAA
The DNA here is from genome assembly GCF_964374135.1 of Grampus griseus. Taxonomy (NCBI): domain Eukaryota; kingdom Metazoa; phylum Chordata; class Mammalia; order Artiodactyla; family Delphinidae; genus Grampus; species Grampus griseus. The sequence goes on along the minus strand of NW_028132583.1, from coordinate 11,818 downwards.
AAGGGCCATCTGTAAAAAATGTAAAATCCAGAAAGGCAGGACAGGCCATGGAGAACTGGGAGCCTTGTTATGCTGATGGGCGGGATGTAAATTGACAACAGCCACTCTGGAGAAGTGTATGGTGTTTCCTGAAACACCTACAAAACAAAGCAACAGAGCCTAGGGCACTTTCAATTATGGTCCTATAGCTTAGGGAAATTAAAATCAAAAAGACACAGCCACCCCAAAGTTTGGGACGGCTCTGTTTACAAGAACCTCGTTTACGGTACAAGTTCAATATCGCAGAAAGCGAAAAATGGATAAAGAAGTTGTGGTACTTACGTACAATGCAATATCACTCAGCAATGAAATCTATGTCATCAGGCCCGTAACAGCATAATGAGTGGATTCAGGTACGATGATTCTAAGTGAAATAAGTCACACAGAAAAAGAAACATCATAAGATATCACTACTACACGGAATGTAAACTTGGCTACACAGGAACTGAATTACAAAACAGAACAGGGTCTCAAATGTAGAAAACCAACTTATGCTTGCTTAAGGGGAAAGGTGAGTTGGGGTGCTGCATAAAACAAGAGATTGAAATTAGCACAGATACCGTTCCATAAGCCAAATATGTAATAGACAAGAGCTACTCCTTGCTCAACGAAGTGGACTCAACACCCCATATTAAACGCCTAAGAATATACCTGACTAGTAAGAATCTAAAAACCTATGGATTTATATGTCTCTGAAAGAGAATCAAGCGTGTGTACAGCGGCATAAACGCAGCAGTGATAGGATTGGTGAGGATCGGTGAGCAAATGCAGACCCTTTGAAGTCATATTGCATGGTACCCATTCCATGGGTCTCAACTCTCCAGGTTTAAGGGATTCTTCCTTCAGCTAAAACATGCATGTGGAACCCAGACTATGATCCACCGTGTGATCGGGAAACGTGTTCAAAGGTGTCTCAGTTTTCGGCCCCTGGTACTCGGGTTCAACATTCCAGACGCTTTACTAACACTCTCCCCACTTGGAGAGTCAGTGCCTTTAAACTCCTCTTTGGTCCAGTTTGCAATTTCTGCGGAAAATGAACAGGAATAGGGAGAACTAATGAGAGACTAGCTGGAGGTTTCTGGACGGGCAAATTTAACTCTCATTTCCCACCAGGAAGAGGAATTAACCAAAGGCTCAGCGTGCCATGCCGGAACCACACTAGGGCCTGAAGCAATCGTGCGGTGTTGCGGCCAGCTCACAAGAAAGCGAGTTGAAGAAAGGAGCTCAGGGGCACTGTCATTCACACATCTGCAGAGTTATAAATGACAGCTATCGTCCAAAAATATATTGAAGTAAGGCTGCCAAGAGGACTTGAAAGCGGGGCAGAATTGCAGGAAACCGATTTCAGGAGGTAGACTGGAATTGCATGTAAAGCATAGGAAAAGAGGCAGAACGTCCACAATGATGCACTTGGTCAAAAAGGGCGTATGCGTTTTTTCCTGAATATATTCAGGAAAAAACGCATACGCCCTTTTTGGCCAACCAAGCAAGCTTGCAAAGGAAATCTGCACTACAATGAAGTCTCACTGCCCCCCGGTCAAAAGGGCCATCTGTAAAAAATGTAAAATCCAGAAAGGCAGGACAGGCCATGGAGAACTGGGAGCCTTGTTATGCTGATGGGCGGGATGTAAATTGCCAACAGCCACTCTGGAGAAGTGTATGGTGTTTCCTGAAACATCTACAAAACAAAGCAACAGAGCCTAGGGCACTTCCACTTATGGTCCTATAGCTTAGGGAAATTAAAATCAAAAAGACACAGCCACCCCAAAGTTTGGGACGGCTCTGTTTACAAGAACCTCATTTACGGTACAAGTTCAATATCGCAGAAAGCGAAAAATGGATAAAGAAGTTGTGGTACTTACGTACAATGCAATATCACTCAGCAATGAAATCTATGTCATCAGGCCCGTAGCAGCATAATGAGTGGATTCAGGTACGATGATTCTAAGTGAAATAAGTCACACAGAAAAAGAAACATCATAAGATATCACTACTACACGGAATGTAAACTTGGCTACACAGGAACTGAATTACAAAACAGAACAGGGTCTCAAATGTAGAAAACCAACTTATGCTTGCTTAAGGGGAAAGGTGAGTTGGGGTGCTGCATAAAACAAGAGATTGAAATTAGCACAGATACCGTTCCATAAGCCAAATATGTAATAGACAAGAGCTACTCCTTGCTCAACGAAGTGGACTCAACACCCCATATTAAACGCCTAAGAATATACCTGACTAGTAAGAATCTTAAAACCTATGGATTTATATGTCTCCGAAAGAGAATCAAGCGTGTGTACAGCGGCATAAACGCAGCAGTGATAGGATTGGTGAGGATCGGTGAGCAAATGCAGACACTTTGAAGTCATATTGCATGGTACCCATTCCATGGGTCTCAACTCTCCAGGTTTAAGGGATTCTTCCTTCAGCTAAAACATGCATGTGGAACCCAGAGTATGATCCACCATGTGATTGGGAAACGTGTTCAAAGGTGTCTCAGTTTTCGTCCCCTGGTACTCGGGTTCAACATTCCAGACGCTTTACTAACACTCTCCCCACTTGGAGAGTCAGTGCCTTTAACCTCCTGTTTGGCCCAGTTTGCAATTTCTGCGGAAAATGAACAGGAATAGGGAGAACCAATGAGAGACTAGCTGGAGGTGTCTGCACGGGCAAATTTAACTCTCATTTCCCACCAGGAAGAGGAATTAACCAAAGGCTCAGCGTGCCATGCCGGAACCACACTAGGGCCTGAAACAATCCTGCGGTGTTGCGGCCAGCTCACAAGAAAGCGAGTTGAAGAAAGGAGCTCAGGGGCACTGTCATTCACAAACCTGCACAGTTATAAATGACAGCTATCGTCCAAAAATATATTGAAGTAAGGCTGCCAAGAGGACTTGAAAGCGGGGCAGAATTGCAGGAAACCGATTTCAGGAGGTAGACTGGAATTGCATGTAAAGCATAGGAAAAGAGGCAGAACGTCCACAATGATGCACTTGGCCAAAAAGGGCGTATGCGTTTTTTCCTGAATATATTCAGGAAAAAACGCATACGCCCTTTTTGGCCAACCAAGCAAGCTTGCAAAGGAAATCTGCACTACAATGAAGTCTCACTGCCCCCCGGTCAAAAGGGCCATCTGTAAAAAATGTAAAATCCAGAAAGGCAGGACAGGCCATGGAGAACTGGGAGCCTTGTTATGCTGATGGGCGGGATGTAAATTGACAACAGCCACTCTGGAGAAGTGTATGGTGTTTCCTGAAACACCTACAAAACAAAGCAACAGAGCCTAGGGCACTTTCAATTATGGTCCTATAGCTTAGGGAAATTAAAATCAAAAAGACACAGCCACCCCAAAGTTTGGGACGGCTCTGTTTACAAGAACCTCGTTTACGGTACAAGTTCAATATCGCAGAAAGCGAAAAATGGATAAAGAAGTTGTGGTACTTACGTACAATGCAATATCACTCAGCAATGAAATCTATGTCATCAGGCCCGTAACAGCATAATGAGTGGATTCAGGTACGATGATTCTAAGTGAAATAAGTCACACAGAAAAAGAAACATCATAAGATATCACTACTACACGGAATGTAAACTTGGCTACACAGGAACTGAATTACAAAACAGAACAGGGTCTCAAATGTAGAAAACCAACTTATGCTTGCTTAAGGGGAAAGGTGAGTTGGGATGCTGCATAAAACAAGAGATTGAAATTAGCACAGATACCGTTCCATAAGCCAAATATGTAATAGACAAGAGCTACTCCTTGCTCAACGAAGTGGACTCAACACCCCATATTAAACGCCTAAGAATATACCTGACTAGTAAGAATCTAAAAACCTATGGATTTATATGTCTCTGAAAGAGAATCAAGCGTGTGTACAGCGGCATAAACGCAGCAGTGATAGGATTGGTGAGGATCGGTGAGCAAATGCAGACCCTTTGAAGTCATATTGCATGGTACCCATTCCATGGGTCTCAACTCTCCAGGTTTAAGGGATTCTTCCTTCAGCTAAAACATGCATGTGGAACCCAGACTATGATCCACCGTGTGATCGGGAAACGTGTTCAAAGTGTCTCAGTTTTCGGCCCCTGGTACTCGGGTTCAACATTCCAGACGCTTTACTAACACTCTCCCCACTTGGAGAGTCAGTGCCTTTAAACTCCTCTTTGGTCCAGTTTGCAATTTCTGCGGAAAATGAACAGGAATAGGGAGAACTAATGAGAGACTAGCTGGAGGTGTCTGGACGGGCAAATTTAACTCTCATTTCCCACCAGGAAGAGGAATTAACCAAAGGCTCAGCGTGCCATGCCGGAACCACACTAGGGCCTGAAGCAATCGTGCGGTGTTGCGGCCAGCTCACAAGAAAGCGAGTTGAAGAAAGGAGCTCAGGGGCACTGTCATTCACACATCTGCAGAGTTATAAATGACAGCTATCGTCCAAAAATATATTGAAGTAAGGCTGCCAAGAGGACTTGAAAGCGGGGCAGAATTGCAGGAAACCGATTTCAGGAGGTAGACTGGAATTGCATGTAAAGCATAGGAAAAGAGGCAGAACGTCCACAATGATGCACTTGGTCAAAAAGGGCGTATGCGTTTTTTCCTGAATATATTCAGGAAAAAACGCATACGCCCTTTTTGGCCAACCAAGCAAGCTTGCAAAGGAAATCTGCACTACAATGAAGTCTCACTGCCCCCCGGTCAAAAGGGCCATCTGTAAAAAATGTAAAATCCAGAAAGGCAGGACAGGCCATGGAGAACTGGGAGCCTTGTTATGCTGATGGGCGGGATGTAAATTGCCAACAGCCACTCTGGAGAAGTGTATGGTGTTTCCTGAAACATCTAAAAAACAAAGCAACAGAGCCTAGGGCACTTCCGCTTATGGTCCTATAGCTTAGGGAAATTAAAATCAAAAAGACACAGCCACCCCAAAGTTTGGGACGGCTCTGTTTACAAGAACCTCATTTACGGTACAAGTTCAATATCGCAGAAAGCGAAAAATGGATAAAGAAGTTGTGGTACTTACGTACAATGCAATATCACTCAGCAATGAAATCTATGTCATCAGGCCCGTAGCAGCATAATGAGTGGATTCAGGTACGATGATTCTAAGTGAAATAAGTCACACAGAAAAAGAAACATCATAAGATATCACTACTACACGGAATGTAAACTTGGCTACACAGGAACTGAATTACAAAACAGAACAGGGTCTCAAATGTAGAAAACCAACTTATGCTTGCTTAAGGGGAAAGGTGAGTTGGGGTGCTGCATAAAACAAGAGATTGAAATTAGCACAGATACCGTTCCATAAGCCAAATATGTAATAGACAAGAGCTACTCCTTGCTCAACGAAGTGGACTCAACACCCCATATTAAACGCCTAAGAATATACCTGACTAGTAAGAATCTTAAAACCTATGGATTTATATGTCTCTGAAAGAGAATCAAGCGTGTGTACAGCGGCATAAACGCAGCAGTGATAGGATTGGTGAGGATCGGTGAGCAAATGCAGACCCTTTGAAGTCATATTGCATGGTACCCATTCCATGGGTCTCAACTCTCCAGGTTTAAGGGATTCTTCCTTCAGCTAAAACATGCATGTGGAACCCAGACTATGATCCACCGTGTGATTGGGAAACGTGTTCAAAGGTGTCTCAGTTTTCGTCCCCTGGTACTCGGGTTCAACATTCCAGACGCTTTACTAACACTCTCCCCACTTGGAGAGTCAGTGCCTTTAACCTCCTGTTTGGTCCAGTTTGCAATTTTTGCGGAAAATGAACAGGAATAGGGAGAACCAATGAGAGACTAGCTGGAGGTGTCTGGACGGGCAAATTTAACTCTCATTTCCCACCAGGAAGAGGAATTAACCAAAGGCTCAGCGTGCCATGCCGGAACCACACTAGGGCCTGAAGCAATCGTGTGGTGTCGCGGCCAGCTCACAAGAAAGCGAGTTGAAGAAAGGAGCTCAGGGGCACTGTCATTCACAAACCTGCAGAGTTATAAATGACAGCTATCGTCCAAAAATATATTGAAGTAAGGCTGCCAAAAGGACTTGAAAGCGGGGCAGAACTGCAGGAAACCGATTTCAGGAGGTAGACTGGAATTGCATGTAAAGCATAGGAAAAGAGGCAGAACGTCCACAATGATGCACTTGGCCAAAAAGGGCGTATGCGTTTTTTCCTGAATATATTCAGGAAAAAACGCATATGCCCTTTTTGGCCAACCAAGCAAGCTTGCAAAGGAAATCTGCACTACAATGAAGTCTCACTGCCCCCCGGTCAAAAGGGCCATCTGAAAAAAGTGTAAAATCCAGAAAGGCAGGACAGGCCATGGAGAACTGGGAGCCTTGTTATGCTGATGGGCGGGATGTAAATTGCCAACAGCCACTCTGGAGAAGTGTATGGCGTTTCCTGAAACATCTACAAAACAAAGCAACAGAGCCTAGGGCACTTCCACTTACGGTCCTTTAGCTTAGGGAAATTAAAATCAAAAAGACACAGCCACCCCAAAGTTTGGGACGGCTCTGTTTACAAGAACCTCCTTTACAGTACAAGTTCAATATCGCAGAAAGCGAAAAATGGATAAAGAAGTTGTGGTAATTACGTACAATGCAATATCACTCAGCAATGAAATCTATGTCATCAGGCCCGTAGCAGCATAATGAGTGGATTCAGGTACGATGATTCTAAGTGAAATAAGTCACACAGAAAAAGAAACATCATAAAATATCACTACTACACGGAATGTAAACTTGGCTACAAAGGAACTGAATTACAAAACACAGCAGGGTCTCAAATGTAGAAAACCAACTTATGCTTGCTTAAGGGGAAAGGTGAGTTGGGGTGCTGCATAAAACCAGAGATTGAAATTAGCACAGATACCGTTCCATAAGCCAAATATGTAATAGACAAGAGCTACTCCTTGCTCAACGAAGTGGACTCAACACCCCATATTAAACGCCTAAGAATATACCTGACTAGTAAGAATCTTAAAACCTATGGATTTATATGTCTCCGAAAGAGAATCAAGCGTGTGTACAGCGGCATAAACGCAGCAGTGATAGGATTGGTGAGGATCGGTGAGCAAATGCAGACACTTTGAAGTCATATTGCATGGTACCCATTCCATGGGTCTCAACTCTCCAGGTTTAAGGGATTCTTCCTTCAGCTAAAACATGCATGTGGAACCCAGAGTATGATCCACCATGTGATTGGGAAACGTGTTCAAAGGTGTCTCAGTTTTCGTCCCCTGGTACTCGGGTTCAACATTCCAGACGCTTTACTAACACTCTCCCCACTTGGAGAGTCAGTGCCTTTAACCTCCTGTTTGGCCCAGTTTGCAATTTCTGCGGAAAATGAACAGGAATAGGGAGAACCAATGAGAGACTAGCTGGAGGTGTCTGCACGGGCAAATTTAACTCTCATTTCCCACCAGGAAGAGGAATTAACCAAAGGCTCAGCGTGCCATGCCGGAACCACACTAGGGCCTGAAACAATCCTGCGGTGTTGCGGCCAGCTCACAAGAAAGCGAGTTGAAGAAAGGAGCTCAGGGGCACTGTCATTCACAAACCTGCACAGTTATAAATGACAGCTATCATCCAAAAATATATTGAAGTAAGGCTGCCAAGAGGACTTGAAAGCGGGGCAGAATTGCAGGAAACCGATTTCAGGAGGTAGACTGGAATTGCATGTAAAGCATAGGAAAAGAGGCAGAACGTCCACAATGATGCACTTGGCCAAAAAGGGCGTATGCGTTTTTTTCTGAATATATTCAGGAAAAAACGCATACGCCCTTTTTGGCCAACCAAGCAAGCTTGCAAAGGAAATCTGCACTACAATGAAGTCTCACTGCCCCCCGGTCAAAAGGGCCATCTGTAAAAAATGTAAAATCCAGAAAGGCAGGACAGGCCATGGAGAACTGGGAGCCTTGTTATGCTGATGGGCGGGATGTAAATTGACAACAGCCACTCTGGAGAAGTGTATGGTGTTTCCTGAAACACCTACAAAACAAAGCAACAGAGCCTAGGGCACTTCCACTTATGGTCCTATAGCTTAGGGAAATTAAAATCAAAAAGACACAGCCACCCCAAAGTTTGGGACGGCTCTGTTTACAAGAACCTCGTTTACGGTACAAGTTCAATATCGCAGAAAGCGAAAAATGGATAAAGAAGTTGTGGTACTTACGTACAATGCAATATCACTCAGCAATGAAATCTATGTCATCAGGCCCGTAACAGCATAATGAGTGGATTCAGGTACGATGATTCTAAGTGAAATAAGTCACACAGAAAAAGAAACATCATAAGATATCACTACTACACGGAATGTAAACTTGGCTACACAGGAACTGAATTACAAAACAGAACAGGGTCTCAAATGTAGAAAATCAACTTATGCTTGCTTAAGGGGAAAGGTGAGTTGGGTTGCTGCATAAAACCAGAGATTGAAATTAGCACAGATATCGTTCCATAAGCCAAATATGTAATAGACAAGAGCTACTCCTTGCTCAACGAAGTGGACTCAACACCCCATATTAAACGCCTAAGAATATACCTGACTAGTAAGAATCTTAAAACCTATGGATTTATATGTCTCCTAAGGAGAATCAAGCGTGTGTACAGTGGCATAAACACAGCAGTGATAGGATTGGTGAGGATCGGTGAGCAAATGCAGACCGTTTGAAGTCATATTGCATGGTACCCATTACATGGGTCTCAACTCTCCAGGTTTAAGGGATTCTTCCTTCAGCTAAAACATGCATGTGGAACCCAGAGTATGACCCACCGTGTGATCGGGAAACGTGTTCAAAGGTGTCTCAGTTTTCGTCCCCTGGTACTCGGGTGCAACATTCCAGACGCTTTACTAACACTCTCCCCACTTGGAGAGTCAGTGCCTTTAACCTCCTGTTTGGCCCAGTTTGCAATTTCTGCGGAAAATGAACAGGAATAGGGAGAACCAATGAGAGACTAGCTGGAGGTGTCTGCACGGGCAAATTTAACTCTCATTTCCCACCAGGAAGAGGAATTAACCAAAGGCTCAGCGTGCCATGCCGGAACCACACTAGGGCCTGAAACAATCCTGCGGTGTTGCGGCCAGCTCACAAGAAAGCGAGTTGAAGAAAGGAGCTCAGGGTCACTGTCATTCACAAACCTGCAGAGTTATAAATGACAGCTATCGTCCAAAAATATATTGAAGTAAGGCTGCCAAGAGGACTTGAAAGCGGGGCAGAATGGCAGGAAACCGATTTCAGGAGGTAGACTGGAATTGCATGTAAAGCATAGGAAAAGAGGCAGAACGTCCACAATGATGCACTTGGCCAAAAAGGGCGTATGCGTTTTTTCCTGAATATATTCACGAAAAAACGCATACGCACTTTTTGGCCAACCAAGCAAGCTTGCAAAGGAAATCTGCACTACAATGAAGTCTCACTGCCCCCCGGTCAAAAGGGCCATCTGAAAAAAAATGTAAAATCCAGAAATGCAGGACAGGCCATGGAGAACTGGGAGCCTTGTTATGCTGATGGGCGGGATGTAAATTGCCAACAGTCACTCTGGAGAAGTGTATGGTGTTTCCTGAAACATCTAAAAAACAAAGCAACAGAGCCTAGGGCACTTCCACTTATGGTCCTATAGCTTAGGGAAATTAAAATCTAAAAGACACAGCCACCCCAAAGTTTGGGACGGCTCTGTTTACAAGAACCTCATTTACGGTACAAGTTCAATATCGTAGAAAGCGAAAAATGGATAAAGTAGTTGTGGTACTTACGTACAATGCAATATCACTCAGCAATGAAATCTATGTCATCAGGCCCGTAGCAGCATAATGAGTGGATTCAGGTACGATGATTCTAAGTGAAATAAGTCACACAGAAAAAGGAACATCATAAGATATCAATACTACACGGAATGTAAACTTGGCTACACATGAACTGAATTACAAAACAGAGCAGGGTCTCAAATGTAGAAAACCAACTTATGCTTCCTTAAGGGGAAAGGTGAGTTGGGGTGCTGCATAAAACCAGAGATTGAAATTAGCACAGATACCGTTCCATAAGCCAAATATGTAATAGACAAGAGCTACACCTTGCTCAACGAAGGGGACTCAACACCCCATATTAAACGCCTAAGAATATACCTGACTAGTAAGAATCTTAAAACCTATGGATTTATATGTCTCCGAAAGAGAATCAAGCGTGTGTACAGCGGCATAAACGCAGCAGTGATAGGATTGGTGAGGATCGGTGAGCAAATGCAGACACTTTGAAGTCATATTGCATGGTACCCATTCCATGGGTCTCAACTCTCCAGGTTTAAGGGATTCTTCCTTCAGCTAAAACATGCATGTGGAACCCAGAGTATGATCCACCATGTGATTGGGAAACGTGTTCAAAGGTGTCTCAGTTTTCGTCCCCTGGTACTCGGGTTCAACATTCCAGACGCTTTACTAACACTCTCCCCACTTGGAGAGTCAGTGCCTTTAACCTCCTGTTTGGCCCAGTTTGCAATTTCTGCGGAAAATGAACAGGAATAGGGAGAACCAATGAGAGACTAGCTGGAGGTGTCTGCACGGGCAAATTTAACTCTCATTTCCCACCAGGAAGAGGAATTAACCAAAGGCTCAGCGTGCCATGCCGGAACCACACTAGGGCCTGAAACAATCCTGCGGTGTTGCGGCCAGCTCACAAGAAAGCGAGTTGAAGAAAGGAGCTCAGGGGCACTGTCATTCACAAACCTGCACAGTTATAAATGACAGCTATCATCCAAAAATATATTGAAGTAAGGCTGCCAAGAGGACTTGAAAGTGGGGCAGAATTGCAGGAAACCGATTTCAGGAGGTAGACTGGAATTGCATGTAAAGCATAGGAAAAGAGGCAGAACGTCCACAATGATGCACTTGGCCAAAAAGGGCGTATGCGTTTTTTCCTGAATATATTCAGGAAAAAACGCATACGCCCTTTTTGGCCAACCAAGCAAGCTTGCAAAGGAAATCTGCACTACAATGAAGTCTCACTGCCCCCCGGTCAAAAGGGCCATCTGTAAAAAATGTAAAATCCAGAAAGGCAGGACAGGCCATGGAGAACTGGGAGCCTTGTTATGCTGATGGGCGGGATGTAAATTGACAACAGCCACTCTGGAGAAGTGTATGGTGTTTCCTGAAACACCTACAAAACAAAGCAACAGAGCCTAGGGCACTTCCACTTATGGTCCTATAGCTTAGGGAAATTAAAATCAAAAAGACACAGCCACCCCAAAGTTTGGGACGGCTCTGTTTACAAGAACCTCGTTTACGGTACAAGTTCAATATCGCAGAAAGCGAAAAATGGATAAAGAAGTTGTGGTACTTACGTACAATGCAATATCACTCAGCAATGAAATCTATGTCATCAGGCCCGTAACAGCATAATGAGTGGATTCAGGTACGATGATTCTAAGTGAAATAAGTCACACAGAAAAAGAAACATCATAAGATATCACTACTACACGGAATGTAAACTTGGCTACACAGGAACTGAATTACAAAACAGAACAGGGTCTCAAATGTAGAAAATCAACTTATGCTTGCTTAAGGGGAAAGGTGAGTTGGGTTGCTGCATAAAACCAGAGATTGAAATTAGCACAGATATCGTTCCATAAGCCAAATATGTAATAGACAAGAGCTACTCCTTGCTCAACGAAGGGGACTCAACACCCCATATTAAACGCCTAAGAATATACCTGACTAGTAAGAATCTTAAAACCTATGGATTTATATGTCTCCGAAAGAGAATCAAGCGTGTGTACAG
>NW_028132584.1:0-52500 GCF_964374135.1 Grampus griseus | reverse complement strand
ACGTACGCTCCCCCTAAAGCGTTGTCGTACCCTCACCTGGACCCTAAACCGTCCCCGTCCCCTAACCCTAACCCTAGCACGAACCCTAACCCTAACCCTGCCGCGAAGCCTGACCCTCACCCGTCCCCTAATCCTAACCCGTACGCTGACACTAACCCGCGCCCTCACACGTACGCTCCCCCTAAAGCGTTGTCGTACCCTCACCTGGACCCTAAACCGTCCCCGTCCCCTAAACCTAACCCTAGCCCGAACCCTAACCCTAACACTTCCCCGAAGCCTGACCCTCACCCGTCCCCTAATCCTAACCCGTACGCTGACACTAACCCGCGCCCTCACACGTACGCTCCCCCTAAAGCGTTGTCGTACCCTCACCTGGACCCTAAACCGTCCCCGTCCCCTAACCCTAACCCTAGCCCGAACCCTAACCCTAACCCTGCCCCGAAGCCTGACCCTCACCCGTCCCCTAATCCTAACCCGTACGCTGACACTAAACCGCGCCCTCACACGTACGCTCCCCCTAAAGCGTTGTCGTACCCTCACCTGGACCCTAAACCGTCCCCGTCCCCTAACCCTAACCCTAGCCCGAACCCTAACCCTAACCCTGCCCCGAAGCCTGACCCTCACCCGTCCCCTAATCCTAACCCGTACGCTGACACTAACCCGCGCCCTCACACGTACGCTCCCCCTAAAGCGTTGTCGTACCCTCACCTGGACCCTAAACCGTCCCCGTCCCCTAACCCTAACCCTAGCCCGAACCCTAACCCTAACCGTGCCCCGAAGCCTGACCCTCACCCGTCCCCTAATCCTAACCCGTACGCTGACACTAACCCGCGCCCTCACACGTACGCTCCCCCTAAAGCGTTGTCGTACCCTCACCTGGACCCTAAACCGTCCCCGTCCCCTAACCCTAACCCTAGCCCGAACCCTAACCCTAACCCTGCCCCGAAGCCTGACCCTCACCAGTCCCCTAATCCTAACCCGTACGCTGACACTAACCCGCGCCCTCACACGTACGCTCCCCCTAAAGCGTTGTCGTACCCTCACCTGGACCCTAAACCGTCCCCGTCCCCTAACCCTAACCCTAGCCCGAACCCTAACCCTAACCCTGCCCCGAAGCCTGAACCTCACCCGTCCCCTAATCCTAACCCGTACGCTGACACTAACCCGCGCCCTCACACGTACGCTCCCCCTAAGCGTTGTCGTACCCTCACCTGGACCCTAAACCGTCCCCGTCCCCTAACCCTAACCCTAGCCCGAACCCTAACCCTAACCCTGCCCCGAAGCCTGACCCTCACCCGTCCCCTAATCCTAACCCGTACGCTGACACTAACCCGCGCCCTCACACGTACGCTCCCCCTAAAGCGTTGTCGTACCCTCACCTGGACCCTAAACCGTCCCCGTCCCCTAACCCTAACCCTAGCCCGAACCCTAACCCTAACCCTGCCCCGAAGCCTGACCCTCACCCGTCCCCTAATCCTAACCCGTACGCTGACACTAACCCGCGCCCTCACACGTACGCTCCCCCTAAAGCGTTGTCGTACCCTCACCTGGACCCTAAACCGTCCCCGTCCCCTAACCCTAACCCTAGCCCGAACCCTAACCCTAACCGTGCCGCGAAGCCTGACCCTCACCCGTCCCCTAATCCTAACCTGTACGCTGACACTAACCAGCCCCCTCACACGTACGCTCCCCCTAAAGCGTTGTCGTACCCTCACCTGGACCCTAAACCGTCCCCGTCCCCTAACCCTAACCCTAGCCCGAACCCTAACCCTAACCCTGCCCCGAAGCCTGACCCTCACCCGTCCCCTAATCCTAACCCGTACGCTGACACTAAACCGCGCCCTCACACGTACGCTCCCCCTAAAGCGTTGTCGTACCCTCACCTGGACCCTAAACCGTCCCCGTCCCCTAACCCTAACCCTAGCCCGAACCCTAACCCTAACCCTGCCCCGAAGCCTGAGCCTCACCCGTCTCCTAATCCTAACCGGTACGCTGACACTAACCCGCGCCCTCACACGTACGCTCCCCCTAAAGCGTTGTCGTACCCTACCTGGACCCTAAACCGTCCTCGTCCCCTAACACTAACCCTAGCCCGAACCCTAACCCTAACCCTGCCCCGAAGCGTAACCCTCACCCGTCCCCTAATCCTAACCCGTACGCTGACACTAACCCGCGCCCTCACACGTACGCTCCCCCTAAAGCGTTGTCGTACCCTCACCTGGACCCTAAACCGTCCCCGTCCCCTAACCCTAACCCTAGCCCGAACCCTAAACCTAAACCTTCCCCGAAGCCTGACCCTCACCCGTTCCCTAATCCTAACCCGTACGCTGACACTAACCCGCGCCCTCACACGTACGCTCCCCCTAAAGCGTTGTCGTACCCTCACCTGGACCCTAAACCGTCCCCGTCCCCTAACCCTAACCCTAGCCCGAACCCTATCCCTAACCCTTCCCCGAAGCCTGACCCTCACCCGTCCCCTAATCCTAACCCGTACGCTGACAGTAACCCGCGCCCTGACACGTACGCTCCCCCTAAAGCGTTGTCGTACCCTCACCTGGACCCTAAACCGTCCCCGTCCCCTAACCCTAACCCTAGCCCGAACCCTAACCCTAACCCTTCCCCGAAGCCTGACCCTCACCCGTCCCCTAATCCTAACCCGTACGCTGACACTAACCCGCGCCCTCACACGTACGCTCCCCCTAAAGCGTTGTCGTACCCTCACCTGGACCCTAAACCGTCCCCGTCCCCTAACCCTAACCCTAGCCCGAACCCTAACCCTAACCCTTCCCCGAAGCCTGACCCTCACCCGTCCCCTAATCCTAACCCGTACGCTGACACTAACCCGCGCCCTCACACGTACGCTCCCCCTAAAGCGTTGTCGTACCCTCACCTGGACCCTAAACCGTCCCCGTCCCCTAACCCTAACCCTAGCCCGAACCCTAACCCTAACCCTGCCCCGAAGCCTGACCCTCACCCGTCCCCTAATCCTAACCCGTACGCTGACACTAACCCGCGCCCTCACACGTACGCTCCCCCTAAAGCGTTGTCGTACCCTCACCTGGACCCTAAACCGTCCCCGTCCCCTAACCCTAACCCTAGCCCGAACCCTAACCCTAACCGTGCCCCGAAGCCTGACCCTCACCCGTCCCCTAATCCTAACCCGTACGCTGACACTAACCCGCGCCCTCACACGTACGCTCCCCCTAAAGCGTTGTCGTACCCTCACCTGGACCCTAAACCGTCCCCGTCCCCTAAACCTAACCCTAGCCCGAACCCTAACCCTAACCCTTCCCCGAAGCCTGACCCTCACCAGTCCCCTAATCCTAACCCGTACGCTGACACTAACCCGCGCCCTGACACGTACGCTCCCCCTAAAGCGTTGTCGTACCCTCACCTGGACCCTAAACCGTCCCCGTCCCCTAACCCTAACCCTAGCCCGAACCCTAACCCTAACCCTGCCCCGAAGCCTGACCCTCACCCGTCCCCTAATCCTAACCCGTACGCTGACACTAACCCGCGCCCTCACACGTACGCTCCCCCTAAAGCGTTGTCGTACCCTCACCTGGACCTTAAACCGTCCCCGTCCCCTAACCCTAACCCTAGCCCGAACCCTAACCCTAACCCTGCCCCGAAGCCTGACCCTCAACCGTCCCCTAATCCTAACCCGTACGCTGACACTAACCCGCGCCCTCACACGTACGCTCCCCCTAAAGCGTTGTCGTACCCTCACCTGGACCCTAAACCGTCCCCGTCCCCTAACCCTAACCCTAGCCCGAACCCTAACCCTAACCCTGCCCCGAAGCCTGACCCTCACCCGTCCCCTAATCCTAACCCGTACGCTGACACTAACCCGCGCCCTCACACGTACGCTCCCCCTAAAGCGTTGTCGTACCCTCACCTGGACCCTAAACCGTCCCCGTCCCCTAACCCTAACCCTAGCCCGAACCCTAACCCTAACCGTGCCCCGAAGCCTGACCCTCACCCGTCCCCTAATCCTAACCCGTACGCTGACACTAACCAGCCCCCTCACACGTACGCTCCCCCTAAAGCGTTGTCGTACCCTCACCTGGACCCTAAACCGTCCCCGTCCCCTAACCCTAACCCTAGCCCGAACCCTAACCCTAACCCTGCCCCGAAGCCTGACCCTCACCCGTCCCCTAATCCTAACCCGTACGCTGACACTAACCTGCGCCCTCATACGTACGCTCCCCCTAAAGCGTTGTCGTACCCTCACCTGGTCCCTAAACCGTCCCCGTCCCCTAACCCTAACCCTAGCTCGAACCCTAAACCTAACCCTGCCCCGAAGCCTGACCCTCACCCGTCCCCTAATCCTAACCGGTACTCTGACACTAACCCGCGCCCTCACACGTACGCTCCCCCTAAAGCGTTGTCGTACCCTCACCTGGACCCTAAACCGTCCCCGTCCCCTAACACTAACCCTAGCCCGAACCCTAACCCTAACCCTGCCCCGAAGCCTGACCCTCACCCGTCCCCTAATCCTAACCCGTACGCTGACACTAACCCGCGCCCTCACACATACGCTCCCCCTAAAGCGTTGTCGTACCCTCACCTGGACCCTAAACCGTCCCCGTCCCCTAACCCTAACCCTAGCCCGAACCCTAACTCTAACCCTGCCCCGAAGCCTGACCCTCACCCGTCCCCTAATCCTAACCCGTACGCTGACACTAACCCGCGCCCTCACACGTACGCTCCCCCTAAAGCGTTGTCGTACCCTCACCTGGACCCTAAACCGTCCCCGTCCCCTAACCCTAACCCTAGCCCGAACCCTAAACCTAACCCTGCCCCGAAGCCTGATCCTCACCCGTCCCCTAATCCTAACCCGTACGCTGACACTAACCCACGCCCTCACACGTACGCTCCCCCTAAAGCGTTGTCGTACCCTCACCTGGACCCTAAACCGTCCCCGTCCCCTAACCCTAACCCTAGCCCGAACCCTAACCCTAACCCTGCCCCGAAGCCTGACCCTCACCCGTCCCCTAATCCTAACCCGTACGCTGACACTAACCCGCGCCCTCACACGTACGCTCCCCCTAAAGCGTTGTCGTACCCTCACCTGGACCCTAAACCGTCCCCGTCCCCTAACCCTAACCCTAGCACGAACCCTAACCCTAACCCTGCCGCGAAGCCTGACCCTCACCCGTCCCCTAATCCTAACCCGTACGCTGACACTAACCCGCGCCCTCACACGTACGCTCCCCCTAAAGCGTTGTCGTACCCTCACCTGGACCCTAAACCGTCCCCGTCCCCTAAACCTAACCCTAGCCCGAACCCTAACCCTAACACTTCCCCGAAGCCTGACCCTCACCCGTCCCCTAATCCTAACCCGTACGCTGACACTAACCCGCGCCCTCACACGTACGCTCCCCCTAAAGCGTTGTCGTACCCTCACCTGGACCCTAAACCGTCCCCGTCCCCTAACCCTAACCCTAGCCCGAACCCTAACCCTAACCCTGCCCCGAAGCCTGACCCTCACCCGTCCCCTAATCCTAACCCGTACGCTGACACTAACCCGCGCCCTCACACGTATGGTCCCCCTAAAGCGTTGTCGTACCCTCACCTGGACCCTAAACCGTCCCCGTCCCCTAACCCTAACCCTAGCCCGAACCCTAACCCTAACCCTGCCCCGAAGCCTGACCCTCACCCGTCCCCTAATCCTAACCCGTACGCTGACACTAACCCGCGCCCTCACACGTACGCTCCCCCTAAAGCGTTGTCGTACCCTCACCAGGACCCTAAACCGTCCCCGTCCCCTAACCCTAACCCTAGCCCGAACCCTAACCCTAACACTTCCCCGAAGCCTGACCCTCACCCGTCCCCTAATCCTAACACGTACGCTGACACTAACCCGCGCCCTCACACGTACGCTCCCCCTAAAGCGTTGTCGTACCCTCACCTGGACCCTAAACCGTCCCCGTCCCCTAACCCTAACCCTAGCCCGAACCCTAACCCTAACCCTGCCCCGAAGCCTGACCCTCACCCGTCCCCTAATCCTAACCCGTACGCTGACACTAACCCGCGCCCTCACACGTACGCTCCCCCTAAAGCGTTGTCGTACCCTCACCTGGACCCTAAACCGTCCCCGTCCCCTAACCCTAACCCTAGCCCGAACCCTAACCCTAACCGTGCCCCGAAGCCTGACCCTCACCCGTCCCCTAATCCTAACCCGTACGCTGACACTAACCCGCGCCCTCACACGTACGCTCCCCCTAAAGCGTTGTCGTACCCTCACCTGGACCCTAAACCGTCCCCGTCCCCTAACCCTAACCCTAGCCCGAACCCTAACCCTAACCCTGCCCCGAAGCCTGACCCTCACCAGTCCCCTAATCCTAACCCGTACGCTGACACTAACCCGCGCCCTCACACGTACGCTCCCCCTAAAGCGTTGTCGTACCCTCACCTGGACCCTAAACCGTCCCCGTCCCCTAACCCTAACCCTAGCCCGAACCCTAACCCTAACCCTGCCCCGAAGCCTGAACCTCACCCGTCCCCTAATCCTAACCCGTACGCTGACACTAACCCGCGCCCTCACACGTACGCTCCCCCTAAGCGTTGTCGTACCCTCACCTGGACCCTAAACCGTCCCCGTCCCCTAACCCTAACCCTAGCCCGAACCCTAACCCTAACCCTGCCCCGAAGCCTGACCCTCACCCGTCCCCTAATCCTAACCCGTACGCTGACACTAACCCGCGCCCTCACACGTACGCTCCCCCTAAAGCGTTGTCGTACCCTCACCTGGACCCTAAACCGTCCCCGTCCCCTAACCCTAACCCTAGCCCGAACCCTAACCCTAACCCTGCCCCGAAGCCTGACCCTCACCCGTCCCCTAATCCTAACCCGTACGCTGACACTAACCCGCGCCCTCACACGTACGCTCCCCCTAAAGCGTTGTCGTACCCTCACCTGGACCCTAAACCGTCCCCGTCCCCTAACCCTAACCCTAGCCCGAACCCTATCCCTAACCCTTCCCCGAAGCCTGACCCTCACCCGTCCCCTAATCCTAACCCGTACGCTGACAGTAACCCGCGCCCTCACACGTACGCTCCCCCTAAAGCGTTGTCGTACCCTCACCTGGACCCTAAACCGTCCCCGTCCCCTAACCCTAACCCTAGCCCGAACCCTAACCCTAACCGTGCCCCGAAGCCTGACCCTCACCCGTCCCCTAATCCTAACCCGTACGCTGACACTAACCCGCGCCCTCACACGTACGCTCCCCCTAAAGCGTTGTCGTACCCTCACCTGGACCCTAAACCGTCCCCGTCCCCTAAACCTAACCCTAGCCCGAACCCTAACCCTAACCCTTCCCCGAAGCCTGACCCTCACCAGTCCCCTAATCCTAACCCGTACGCTGACACTAACCCGCGCCCTGACACGTACGCTCCCCCTAAAGCGTTGTCGTACCCTCACCTGGACCCTAAACCGTCCCCGTCCCCTAACCCTAACCCTAGCCCGAACCCTAACCCTAACCCTGCCCCGAAGCCTGACCCTCACCCGTCCCCTAATCCTAACCCGTACGCTGACACTAACCCGCGCCTTCACACGTACGCTCCCCCTAAAGCGTTGTCGTACCCTCACCTGGACCTTAAACCGTCCCCGTCCCCTAACCCTAACCCTAGCCCGAACCCTAACCCTAACCCTGCCCCGAAGCCTGACCCTCAACCGTCCCCTAATCCTAACCCGTACGCTGACACTAACCCGCGCCCTCACACGTACGCTCCCCCTAAAGCGTTGTCGTACCCTCACCTGGACCCTAAACCGTCCCCGTCCCCTAACCCTAACCCTAGCCCGAACCCTAACCCTAACCCTGCCCCGAAGCCTGACCCTCACCCGTCCCCTAATCCTAACCCGTACGCTGACACTAACCCGCGCCCTCACACGTACGCTCCCCCTAAAGCGTTGTCGTACCCTCACCTGGACCCTAAACCGTCCCCGTCCCCTAACCCTAACCCTAGCCCGAACCCTAACCCTAACCGTGCCCCGAAGCCTGACCCTCACCCGTCCCCTAATCCTAACCCGTACGCTGACACTAACCAGCCCCCTCACACGTACGCTCCCCCTAAAGCGTTGTCGTACCCTCACCTGGACCCTAAACCGTCCCCGTCCCCTAACCCTAACCCTAGCCCGAACCCTAACCCTAACCCTGCCCCGAAGCCTGACCCTCACCCGTCCCCTAATCCTAACCCGTACGCTGACACTAACCTGCGCCCTCATACGTACGCTCCCCCTAAAGCGTTGTCGTACCCTCACCTGGACCCTAAACCGTCCCCGTCCCCTAACCCTAACCCTAGCTCGAACCCTAACCCTAACCCTGCCCCGAAGCCTGACCCTCACCCGTCCCCTAATCCTAACCGGTACGCTGACACTAACCCGCGCCCTCACACGTACGCTCCCCCTAAAGCGTTGTCGTACCCTCACCTGGACCCTAAACCGTCCCCGTCCCCTAACACTAACCCTAGCCCGAACCCTAACCCTAACCCTGCCCCGAAGCCTGACCCTCACCCGTCCCCTAATCCTAACCCGTACGCTGACACTAACCCGCGCCCTCACACGTACGCTCCCCCTAAAGCGTTGTCGTACCCTCACCTGGACCCTAAACCGTCCCCGTCCCCTAACCCTAACCCTAGCCCGAACCCTAACTCTAACCCTGCCCCGAAGCCTGACCCTCACCCGTCCCCTAATCCTAACCCGTACGCTGACACTAACCCGCGCCCTCACACGTACGCTCCCCCTAAAGCGTTGTCGTACCCTCACCTGGACCCTAAACCGTCCCCGTCCCCTAACCCTAACCCTAGCCCGAACCCTAAACCTAACCCTGCCCCGAAGCCTGATCCTCACCCGTCCCCTAATCCTAACCCGTACGCTGACACTAACCCACGCCCTCACACGTACGCTCCCCCTAAAGCGTTGTCGTACCCTCACCTGGACCCTAAACCGTCCCCGTCCCCTAACCCTAACCCTAGCCCGAACCCTAACCCTAACCCTGCCCCGAAGCCTGACCCTCAACCGTCCCCTAATCCTAACCCGTACGCTGACACTAACCCGCGCCCTCACACGTACGCTCCCCCTAAAGCGTTGTCGTACCCTCACCTGGACCCTAAACCGTCCCCGTCCCCTAACCCTAACCCTAGCACGAACCCTAACCCTAACCCTGCCGCGAAGCCTGACCCTCACCCGTCCCCTAATCCTAACCCGTACGCTGACACTAACCCGCGCCCTCACACGTACGCTCCCCCTAAAGCGTTGTCGTACCCTCACCTGGACCCTAAACCGTCCCCGTCCCCTAAACCTAACCCTAGCCCGAACCCTAACCCTAACACTTCCCCGAAGCCTGACCCTCACCCGTCCCCTAATCCTAACCCGTACGCTGACACTAACCCGCGCCCTCACACGTACGCTCCCCCTAAAGCGTTGTCGTACCCTCACCTGGACCCTAAACCGTCCCCGTCCCCTAACCCTAACCCTAGCCCGAACCCTAACCCTAACCCTGCCCCGAAGCCTGACCCTCACCCGTCCCCTAATCCTAACCCGTACGCTGACACTAACCCGCGCCCTCACACGTATGGTCCCCCTAAAGCGTTGTCGTACCCTCACCTGGACCCTAAACCGTCCCCGTCCCCTAACCCTAACCCTAGCCCGAACCCTAACCCTAACCCTGCCCCGAAGCCTGACCCTCACCCGTCCCCTAATCCTAACCCGTACGCTGACACTAACCCGCGCCCTCACACGTACGCTCCCCCTAAAGCGTTGTCGTACCCTCACCAGGACCCTAAACCGTCCCCGTCCCCTAACCCTAACCCTAGCCCGAACCCTAACCCTAACACTTCCCCGAAGCCTGACCCTCACCCGTCCCCTAATCCTAACACGTACGCTGACACTAACCCGCGCCCTCACACGTACGCTCCCCCTAAAGCGTTGTCGTACCCTCACCTGGACCCTAAACCGTCCCCGTCCCCTAACCCTAACCCTAGCCCGAACCCTAACCCTAACCCTGCCCCGAAGCCTGACCCTCACCCGTCCCCTAATCCTAACCCGTACGCTGACACTAACCCGCGCCCTCACACGTACGCTCCCCCTAAAGCGTTGTCGTACCCTCACCTGGACCCTAAACCGTCCCCGTCCCCTAACCCTAACCCTAGCCCGAACCCTAACCCTAACCCTTCCCCGAAGCCTGACCCTCACCCGTCCCCTAATCCTAACCCGTACGCTGACACTAACCCGCGCCCTCACATGTACGCTCCCCCTAAAGCGTTGTCGTACCCTCACCTGGACCCTAAACCGTCCCCGTCCCCTAACCCTAACCCTAGCCTGAACCCTAACCCTAACCCTGCCCCGAAGCCTGACCCTCACCCGTCCCCTAATCCTAACCCGTACGCTGACACTAACCCGCGCCCTCACACGTACGCTCCCCCTAAAGCGTTGTCGTACCCTCACCTGGACCCTAAACCGTCCCCGTCCCCTAACCCTAACCCTAGCCCGAACCCTAACCCTAACCCTGCCCCGAAGCCTGACCCTCACCCGTCCCCTAATCCTAACCCGTACGCTGACACTAACCCGCGCCCTCACACGTACGCTCCCCCTAAAGCGTTGTCGTACCCTCACCTGGACCCTAAACCGTCCCCGTCCCCTAACCCTAACCCTAGCCCGAACCCTAACCCTAACCCTGCCCCGAAGCCTGACCCTCACCCGTCCCCTAATCCTAACCCGTACGCTGACACTAACCCGCGCCCTCACACGTACGCTCCCCCTAAAGCGTTGTCGTACCCTCACCTGGACCCTAAACCGTCCCCGTCCCCTAACCCTAACCCTAGCCCGAACCCTAACCCTAACCCTGCCCCGAAGCCTGACCCTCACCCGTCCCCTAATCCTAACCCGTACGCTGACACTAACCCGCGCCCTCACACGTACGCTCCCCCTAAAGCGTTGTCGTACCCTCACCTGGACCCTAAACCGTCCCCGTCCCCTAACCCTAACCCTAGCCCGAACCCTAACCCTAACCCTGCCCCGAAGCCTGACCCTCACCCGTCCCCTAATCCTAACCCGTACGCTGACACTAACCCGCGCCCTCACACGTACGCTCCCCCTAAAGCGTTGTCGTACCCTCACCTGGACCCTAAACCGTCCCCGTCCCCTAACCCTAACCCTAGCCCGAACCCTAACCCTAACCCTGCCCCGAAGCCTGACCCTCACCCGTCCCCTAATCCTAACCCGTACGCTGACACTAACCCGCGCCCTCACACGTACGCTCCCCCTAAAGCGTTGTCGTACCCTCACCTGGACCCTAAACCGTCCCCGTCCCCTAACCCTAACCCTAGCCCGAACCCTAACCCTAACCCTGCCCCGAAGCCTGACCCTCACCCGTCCCCTAATCCTAACCCGTACGCTGACACTAACCCGCGCCCTCACACGTACGCTCCCCCTAAAGCGTTGTCGTACCCTCACCTGGACCCTAAACCGTCCCCGTCCCCTAACCCTAACCCTAGCCCGAACCCTAACCCTAACCGTGCCCCGAAGCCTGACCCTCACCCTTCCCCTAATCCTAACCCGTACGCTGACACTAACCCGCGCCCTCACACGTACGCTCCCCCTAAAGCGTTGTCGTACCCTCACCTGGACCCTAAACCGTCCCCGTCCCCTAACCCTAACCCTAGCCCGAACCCTAACCCTAACCCTGCCCCGAAGCCTGACCCTCACCAGTCCCCTAATCCTAACCCGTACGCTGACACTAACCCGCGCCCTCACACGTACGCTCCCCCTAAAGCGTTGTCGTACCCTCACCTGGACCCTAAACCGTCCCCGTCCCCTAACCCTAACCCTAGCCCGAACCCTAACCCTAACCCTGCCCCGAAGCCTGACCCTCACCCGTCCCCTAATCCTAACCCGTACGCTGACACTAACCCGCGCCCTCACACGTACGCTCCCCCTAAAGCGTTGTCGTACCCTCACCTGGACCCTAAACCGTCCCCGTCCCCTAACCCTAACCCTAGCCCGAACCCTAACCCTAACCCTGCCCCGAAGCCTGACCCTCACCCGTCCCCTAATCCTAACCCGTACGCTGACACTAACCCGCGCCCTCACACGTACGCTCCCCCTAAAGCGTTGTCGTACCCTCACCTGGACCCTAAACCGTCCCCGTCCCCTAACCCTAACCCTAACCCGAACCCTAACCCTAACCCTGCCCCGAAGCCTGACCCTCACCCGTCCCCTAATCCTAACCCGTACGCTGACACTAACCCGCGCCCTCACACGTACGCTCCCCCTAAAGCGTTGTCGTACCCTCACCTGGACCCTAAACCGTCCCCGTCCCCTAACCCTAACCCTAGCCCAAACCCTAACCCTAACCCTGCCCCGAAGCCTGACCCTCACCCGTCCCCTAATCCTAACCCGTACGCTGACACTAACCCGCGCCCTCACACGTACGCTCCCCCTAAAGCGTTGTCGTACCCTCACCTGGACCCTAAACCGTCCCCGTCCCCTAACCCTAACCCTAGCCCGAACCCTAACCCTAACCCTGCCCCGAAGCCTGACCCTCAACCGTCCCCTAATCCTAACCCGTACGCTGACACTAACCCGCGCCCTCACACGTGCGCTCCCCCTAAAGCGTTGTCGTAACCTCACCTGGACCCTAAACCGTCCCCGTCCCCTAACCCTAACCCTAGACCGAACCCTAACCCTAACCCTTCCCCGAAGCCTGACCCTCACCCGTCCCCTAATCCTAACCCGTACGCTGACACTAACCCGTGCCCTCACACGTACGCTCCCCCTAAAGCGTTGTCGTACCCTCACCTGGACCCTAAACCGTCCCCGTCCCCTAACCCTAACCCTAGCCCGAACCCTAACCCTAACCCTGCCCCGAAGCCTGACCCTCACCCGTCCCCTAATCCTAACCCGTACGCTGACACTAACCCGCGCCCTCACACGTACGCTCCCCCTAAAGCGTTGTCGTACCCTCAACTGGACCCTAAACCGTCCCCGTCCCCTAACCCTAACCCTAGCCCGAACCCTAACCCTAACCCTGCCCCGAAGCCTGACCCTCACCCGTCCCCTAATCCTAACCCGTACGCTGACACTAACCCGCGCCCTCACACGTACGCTCCCCCTAAAGCGTTGTCGTACCCTCACCTGGACCCTAAACCGTCCCCGTCCCCTAACCCTAACCCTAGCCCGAACCCTAACCCTGACCCTTCCCCGAAGCCTGACCCTCACCCGTCCCCTAATCCTAACCCGTACGCTGACACTAACCCGCGCCCTCACACGTACGCTCCCCCTAAAGCGTTGTCGTACCCTCACCTGGACCCTAAACCGTCCCCGTCCCCTAACCCTAACCCTAGCCCGAACCCTAACCCTAACCCTTCCCCGAAGCCTGACCCTCACCCGTCCCCTAATCCTAACCCGTACGCTGACACTAACCCGCGCCCTCACACGTACGCTCCCCCTAAAGCGTTGTCGTACCCTCACCTGGACCCTAAACCGTCCCCGTCCCCTAACCCTAGCCCTAGCCCGAACCCTAACCCTAACCCTTCCCCGAAGCCTGACCCTCACCCGTCCCCTAATCCTAACCCGTACGCTGACACTAACCCGCGCCCTCACACGTACGCTCCCCCTAAAGCGTTCTCGTACCCTCACCTGGACCCTAAACCGTCCCCGTCCCCTAACCCTAACCCTAGCCCGAACCCTAACCCTAACCCTTCCCCGAAGCCTGAACCTCACCCGTCCCCTAATCCTAACCCGTACGCTGACACTAACCCGCGCCCTCACACGTACGCTCCCCCTAAAGCGTTGTCGTACCCTCACCTGGACCCTAAACCGTCCCCGTCCCCTAACCCTAACCCTAGCCCGAACCCTATCCCTAACCCTGCCCCGAAGCCTGACCCTCACCCGTCCCCTAATCCTAACCCGTACGCTGACACTAACCCGCGCCCTCACACGTACGCTCCCCCTAAAGCGTTGTCGTACCCTCACCTGGACCCTAAACCGTCCCCGTCCCCTAACCCTAACCCTAGCCCGAACCCTAACCCTAACCCTGCCCCGAAGCCTGACCCTCACCCGTCCCCTAATCCTAACCCGTACGCTGACACTAACCCGCGCCCTCACACGTACGCTCCCCCTAAAGCGTTGTCGTACCCTCACCTGGACCCTAAACCGTCCCCGTCCCCTAACCCTAACCCTAGCCCGAACCCTAACCCTAACCGTGCCCCGAAGCCTGACCCTCACCCGTCCCCTAATCCTAACCCGTACGCTGACACTAACCAGCCCCCTCACACGTACGCTCCCCCTAAAGCGTTGTCGTACCCTCACCTGGACCCTAAACCGTCCCCGTCCCCTAACCCTAACCCTAGCCCGAACCCTAACCCTAACCCTGCCCCGAAGCCTGACCCTCACCCGTCCCCTAATCCTAACCCGTACGCTGACACTAACCTGCGCCCTCATACGTACGCTCCCCCTAAAGCGTTGTCGTACCCTCACCTGGACCCTAAACCGTCCCCGTCCCCTAACCCTAACCCTAGCTCGAACCCTAACCCTAACCCTGCCCCGAAGCCTGACCCTCACCCGTCCCCTAATCCTAACCGGTACGCTGACACTAACCCGCGCCCTCACACGTACGCTCCCCCTAAAGCGTTGTCGTACCCTCACCTGGACCCTAAACCGTCCCCGTCCCCTAACACAACCCTAGCCCGAACCCTAACCCTAACCCTGCCCCGAAGCCTGACCCTCACCCGTCCCCTAATCCTAACCCGTACGCTGACACTAACCCGCGCCCTCACACGTACGCTCCCCCTAAAGCGTTGTCGTACCCTCACCTGGACCCTAAACCGTCCCCGTCCCCTAACCCTAACCCTAGCCCGAACCCTAACTCTAACCCTGCCCCGAAGCCTGACCCTCACCCGTCCCCTAATCCTAACCCGTACGCTGACACTAACCCGCGCCCTCACACGTACGCTCCCCCTAAAGCATTGTCGTACCCTCACCTGGACCCTAAACCGTCCCCGTCCCCTAACCCTAACCCTAGCCCGAACCCTAAACCTAACCCTGCCCCGAAGCCTGATCCTCACCCGTCCCCTAATCCTAACCCGTACGCTGACACTAACCCACGCCCTCACACGTACGCTCCCCCTAAAGCGTTGTCGTACCCTCACCTGGACCCTAAACCGTCCCCGTCCCCTAACCCTAACCCTAGCCCGAACCCTAACCCTAACCCTGCCCCGAAGCCTGACCCTCAACCGTCCCCTAATCCTAACCCGTACGCTGACACTAACCCGCGCCCTCACACGTACGCTCCCCCTAAAGCGTTGTCGTACCCTCACCTGGACCCTAAACCGTCCCCGTCCCCTAACCCTAACCCTAGCACGAACCCTAACCCTAACCCTGCCGCGAAGCCTGACCCTCACCCGTCCCCTAATCCTAACCCGTACGCTGACACTAACCCGCGCCCTCACACGTACGCTCCCCCTAAAGCGTTGTCGTACCCTCACCTGGACCCTAAACCGTCCCCGTCCCCTAAACCTAACCCTAGCCCGAACCCTAACCCTAACACTTCCCCGAAGCCTGACCCTCACCCGTCCCCTAATCCTAACCCGTACGCTGACACTAACCCGCGCCCTCACACGTACGCTCCCCCTAAAGCGTTGTCGTACCCTCACCTGGACCCTAAACCGTCCCCGTCCCCTAACCCTAACCCTAGCCCGAACCCTAACCCTAACCCTGCCCCGAAGCCTGACCCTCACCCGTCCCCTAATCCTAACCCGTACGCTGACACTAACCCGCGCCCTCACACGTATGGTCCCCCTAAAGCGTTGTCGTACCCTCACCTGGACCCTAAACCGTCCCCGTCCCCTAACCCTAACCCTAGCCCGAACCCTAACCCTAACCCTGCCCCGAAGCCTGACCCTCACCCGTCCCCTAATCCTAACCCGTACGCTGACACTAACCCGCGCCCTCACACGTACGCTCCCCCTAAAGCGTTGTCGTACCCTCACCAGGACCCTAAACCGTCCCCGTCCCCTAACCCTAACCCTAGCCCGAACCCTAACCCTAACACTTCCCCGAAGCCTGACCCTCACCCGTCCCCTAATCCTAACACGTACGCTGACACTAACCCGCGCCCTCACACGTACGCTCCCCCTAAAGCGTTGTCGTACCCTCACCTGGACCCTAAACCGTCCCCGTCCCCTAACCCTAACCCTAGCCCGAACCCTAACCCTAACCCTGCCCCGAAGCCTGACACTCACCCGTCCCCTAATCCTAACCCGTACGCTGACACTAACCCGCGCCCTCACACGTACGCTCCCCCTAAAGCGTTGTCGTACCCTCACCTGGACCCTAAACCGTCCCCGTCCCCTAACCCTAACCCTAGCCCGAACCCTAACCCTAACCCTTCCCCGAAGCCTGACCCTCACCCGTCCCCTAATCCTAACCCGTACGCTGACACTAACCCGCGCCCTCACATGTACGCTCCCCCTAAAGCGTTGTCGTACCCTCACCTGGACCCTAAACCGTCCCCGTCCCCTAACCCTAACCCTAGCCTGAACCCTAACCCTAACCCTGCCCCGAAGCCTGACCCTCACCCGTCCCCTAATCCTAACCCGTACGCTGACACTAACCCGCGCCCTCACACGTACGCTCCCCCTAAAGCGTTGTCGTACCCTCACCTGGACCCTAAACCGTCCCCGTCCCCTAACCCTAACCCTAGCCCGAACCCTAACCCTAACCCTGCCCCGAAGCCTGACCCTCACCCGTCCCCTAATCCTAACCCGTACGCTGACACTAACCCGCGCCCTCACACGTACGCTCCCCCTAAAGCGTTGTCGTACCCTCACCTGGACCCTAAACCGTCCCCGTCCCCTAACCCTAACCCTAGCCCGAACCCTAACCCTAACCCTGCCCCGAAGCCTGACCCTCACCCGTCCCCTAATCCTAACCCGTACGCTGACACTAACCCGCGCCCTCACACGTACGCTCCCCCTAAAGCGTTGTCGTACCCTCACCTGGACCCTAAACCGTCCCCGTCCCCTAACCCTAACCCTAGCCCGAACCCTAACCCTAACCCTGCCCCGAAGCCTGACCCTCACCCGTCCCCTAATCCTAACCCGTACGCTGACACTAACCCGCGCCCTCACACGTACGCTCCCCCTAAAGCGTTGTCGTACCCTCACCTGGACCCTAAACCGTCCCCGTCCCCTAACCCTAACCCTAGCCCGAACCCTAACCCTAACCCTGCCCCGAAGCCTGACCCTCACCCGTCCCCTAATCCTAACCCGTACGCTGACACTAACCCGCGCCCTCACACGTACGCTCCCCCTAAAGCGTTGTCGTACCCTCACCTGGACCCTAAACCGTCCCCGTCCCCTAACCCTAACCCTAGCCCGAACCCTAACCCTAACCCTGCCCCGAAGCCTGACCCTCACCCGTCCCCTAATCCTAACCCGTACGCTGACACTAACCCGCGCCCTCACACGTACGCTCCCCCTAAAGCGTTGTCGTACCCTCACCTGGACCCTAAACCGTCCCCGTCCCCTAACCCTAACCCTAGCCCGAACCCTAACCCTAACCCTGCCCCGAAGCCTGACCCTCACCCGTCCCCTAATCCTAACCCGTACGCTGACACTAACCCGCGCCCTCACACGTACGCTCCCCCTAAAGCGTTGTCGTACCCTCACCTGGACCCTAAACCGTCCCCGTCCCCTAACCCTAACCCTAGCCCGAACCCTAACCCTAACCGTGCCCCGAAGCCTGACCCTCACCCTTCCCCTAATCCTAACCCGTACGCTGACACTAACCCGCGCCCTCACACGTACGCTCCACCTAAAGCGTTGTCGTACCCTCACCTGGACCCTAAACCGTCCCCGTCCCCTAACCCTAACCCTAGACCGAACCCTAACCCTAACCCTTCCCCGAAGCCTGACCCTCACCCGTCCCCTAATCCTAACCCGTACGCTGACACTAACCCGTGCCCTCACACGTACGCTCCCCCTAAAGCGTTGTCGAACCCTCACCTGGACCCTAAACCGTCCCCGTCCCCTAACCCTAACCCTAGCCCGAACCCTAACCCTAACCCTGCCCCGAAGCCTGACCCTCACCCGTCCCCTAATCCTAACCCGTACGCTGACACTAACCCGCGCCCTCACACGTACGCTCCCCCTAAAGCGTTGTCGTACCCTCAACTGGACCCTAAACCGTCCCCGTCCCCTAACCCTAACCCTAGCCCGAACCCTAACCCTAACCCTGCCCCGAAGCCTGACCCTCACCCGTCCCCTAATCCTAACCCGTACGCTGACACTAACCCGCGCCCTCACACGTACGCTCCCCCTAAAGCGTTGTCGTACCCTCACCTGGACCCTAAACCGTCCCCGTCCCCTAACCCTAACCCTAGCCCGAACCCTAACCCTGACCCTTCCCCGAAGCCTGACCCTCACCCGTCCCCTAATCCTAACCCGTACGCTGACACTAACCCGCGCCCTCACACGTACGCTCCCCCTAAAGCGTTGTCGTACCCTCACCTGGACCCTAAACCGTCCCCGTCCCCTAACCCTAACCCTAGCCCGAACCCTAACCCTAACCCTTCCCCGAAGCCTGACCCTCACCCGTCCCCTAATCCTAACCCGTACGCTGACACTAACCCGCGCCCTCACACGTACGCTCCCCCTAAAGCGTTGTCGTACCCTCACCTGGACCCTAAACCGTCCCCGTCCCCTAACCCTAGCCCTAGCCCGAACCCTAACCCTAACCCTTCCCCGAAGCCTGACCCTCACCCGTCCCCTAATCCTAACCCGTACGCTGACACTAACCCGCGCCCTCACACGTACGCTCCCCCTAAAGCGTTCTCGTACCCTCACCTGGACCCTAAACCGTCCCCGTCCCCTAACCCTAACCCTAGCCCGAACCCTAACCCTAACCCTTCCCCGAAGCCTGACCCTCACCCGTCCCCTAATCCTAACCCGTACGCTGACACTAACCCGCGCCCTCACACGTACGCTCCCCCTAAAGCGTTGTCGTACCCTCACCTGGACCCTAAACCGTCCCCGTCCCCTAACCCTAACCCTAGCCCGAACCCTATCCCTAACCCTGCCCCGAAGCCTGACCCTCACCCGTCCCCTAATCCTAACCCGTACGCTGACACTAACCCGCGCCCTCACACGTACGCTCCCCCTAAAACGTTGTCGTACCCTCACCTGGACCCTAAACCGTCCCCGTCCCCTAACCCTAACCCTAGCCCGAACCCTAACCCTAACCCTTCCCCGAAGCCTGACACTCACCCGTCCCCTAATCCTAACCCGTACGCTGACACTAACCCGCGCCCTGACACGTACGCTCCCCCTAAAGCGTTGTCGTACCCTCACCTGGACCCTAAACCGTCCCCGTCCCCTAACCCTAACCCTAGCCCGAACCCTAACCCTAACCCTTCCCCGAAGCCTGACCCTCACCCGTCCCCTAATCCTAACCCGTACGCTGACACTAACCCGCGCCCTCACACGTACGCTCCCCCTAAAGCGTTGTCGTACCCTCACCTGGACCCTAAACCGTACCCGTCCCCTAACCCTAACCCTAGCCCGAACCCTAACCCTAACCCTTCCCCGAAGCCTGACCCTCACCCGTCCCCTAATCCTAACCCGTACACTGACACTAACCCGCGCCCTGACACGTAAGCTCCCCCTAAAGCGTTGTCGTACCCTCACCTGGACCCTAAACCGTCCCCGTCCCCTAACCCTAACCCTAGCCCGAACCCTAACCCTAACCCTTCCCCGAAGCCTGACCCTCACCCGTCCCATAATCCTAACCCGTACGCTGACACTAACCCGCGCCCTCACACGTACGCTCCCCCTAAAGCGTTGTCGTACCCTCACCTGAACCCTAAACCGTCCCCGTCCCCTAACCCTAACCCTAGCCCGAACCCTAACCCTAACACTTCCCCGAAGCCTGACCCTCACCCGTCCCCTAATCCTAACCCGTACGCTGACACTAACCCGCGCCCTCACACGTACGCTCCCCCTAAAGCGTTGTCGTACCCTCACCTGGACCCTAAACCGTCCCCGTCCCCTAACCCTAACCCTAGCCCGAACCCTAACCCTAACCCTTCCCCGAAGCCTGACCCTCACCCGTCCCCTAATCCTAACCCGTACGCTGACACTAACCCGCGCCCTCACACGTACGCTCCCCCTAAAGCGTTGTCGTAC
The DNA here is from genome assembly GCF_964374135.1 of Grampus griseus. Lineage (NCBI taxonomy): Eukaryota > Metazoa > Chordata > Mammalia > Artiodactyla > Delphinidae > Grampus > Grampus griseus. Next base: position 32,314 of record NW_028132584.1, on the reverse strand, counting down.
CCTCACCTGGACCCTAAACCGTCCCCGTCCCCTAACCCTAACCCTAGCCCGAACCCTATCCCTAACCCTTCCCCGAAGCCTGACCCTCACCCGTCCCCTAATCCTAACCCGTACGCTGACACTAACCCGCGCCCTCACACGTACGCTCCCCCTAAAGCGTTGTCGTACCCTCACCTGGACCCTAAACCGTCCCCGTCCCCTAACCCTAACCCTAGCCCGAACCCTAACCCTAACCCTTCCCCGAAGCCTGACCCTCACCCGTCCCCTAATCCTAACCCGTACGCTGACACTAACCCGCGCCCTCACACGTACGCTCCCCCTAAAGCGTTGTCGTACCCTCACCTGGACCCTAAACCGTCCCCATCCCCTAACCCTAACCCTAGCCCGAACCCTAACCCTAACCCTTCCCCGAAGCCTGACCCTCACCCGTCCCCTAATCCTAACCCGTACGCTGACACTAACCCGCGCCCTCACACGTACGCTCCCCCTAAAGCGTTGTCGTACCCTCACCTGGACCCTAAACCGTCCCCGTCCCCTAACCCTAACCCTAGCCCGAACCCTAACCCTAACCCTGCCCGGAAGCCTGACCCTCACCCGTCCCCTAATCCTAACCCGTACGCTGACACTAACCCGCGCCCTCACACGTACGCTCCCCCTAAAGCGTTGTCGTACCCTCACCTGGACCCTAAACCGTCCCCGTCCCCTAACCCTAACCCTAGCCCGAACCCTAACCCTAAACCTGCCCCGAAGCCTGACCCTCACCCGTCCCCTAATCCTAACCCGTACGCTGACACTAACCCGCGCCCTCACACGTACGCTCCCCCTAAAGCGTTGTCGTACCCTCACCTGGACCCTAAACCGTCCCCGTCCCCTAACCCTAACCCTAGCCCGAACCCTAACCCTAACCCTGCCCCGAAGCCTGACCCTCACCCGTCCCCTAATCCTAACCCGTACGCTGACACTAACCCGCGCCCGCACACGTACGCTCCCCCTAAAGCGTTGTCGTACCCTCACCTGGACCCTAAACCGTCCCCGTCCCCTAACCCTAACCCTAGCCCGAACCCTAACCCTAACCCTGCCCCGAAGCCTGACCCTCACCCGTCCCCTAATCCTAACCCGTACGCTGACACTAACCCGCGCCCTCACACGTACGCTCCCCCTAAAGCGTTGTCGTACCCTCACCTGGACCCTAAACCGTCCCCGTCCCCTAACCCTAACCCTAGCCCGAACCCTAACCCTAACCCTGCCCCGAAGCCTGACCCTCACCCGTCCCCTAATCCTAACCCGTACGCTGACACTAACCCGCGCCCTCACACGTACGCTCCCCCTAAAGCGTTGTCGTACCCTCACCTGGACCCTAAACCGTCCCCGTCCCCTAACCCTAACCCTAGCCCGAACCCTAACCCTAACCCTGCCCCGAAGCCTGACCCTCACCAGTCCCCTAATCCTAACCCGTACGCTGACACTAACCCGCGCCCTCACACGTACGCTCCCCCTAAAGCGTTGTCGTACCCTCACCTGGACCCTAAACCGTCCCCGTCCCCTAACCCTAACCCTAGCCCGAATCCTAACCCTAACCCTGCCCCGAAGCCTGACCCTCACCCGTCCCCTAATCCTAACCCGTACGCTGACACTAACCCGCGCCCTCACACGTACGCTCCCCCTAAAGCGTTGTCGTACCCTCACCTGGACCCTAAACCGTCCCCGTCCCCTAACCCTAACCCTAGCCCGAACCCTAACCCTAACCCTGCCCCGAAGCCTGACCCTCACCCGTCCCCTAATCCTAACCCGTACGCTGACACTAACCCGCGCCCTCACACGTACGCTCCCCCTAAAGCGTTGTCGTACCCTCACCTGGACCCTAAACCGTCCCCGTCCCCTAACCCTAACCCTAACCCGAAACCTAACCCTAACCCTGCCCCGAAGCCTGACCCTCACCCGTCCCCTAATCCTAACCCGTACGCTGACACTAACCCGCGCCCTCACACGTACGCTCCCCCTAAAGCGTTGTCGTACCCTCACCTGGACCCTAAACCGTCCCCGTCCCCTAACACTAACCCTAGCCCGAACCCTAACCCTAACCGTGCCCCGAAGCCTGACCCTCACCCGTCCCCTAATCCTAACCCATACGCTGACACTAACCAGCCCCCTCACACGTACGCTCCCCCTAAAGCGTTGTCGTACCCTCACCTGGACCCTAAACCGTCCCCGTCCCCTAACCCTAACCCTAGCCCGAACCCTAACCCTAACCCTGCCCCGAAGCCTGACCCTCACCCGTCCCCTAATCCTAACCCGTACACTGACACTAACCCGCGCCCTCACACGTACGCTCCCCCTAAAGCGTTGTCGTACCCTCACCTGGACCCTAAACCGTCCCCGTCCCCTAACACTAACCCTAGCCCGAACCCTAACCCTAACCGTGCCCCGAAGCCTGACCCTCACCCGTCCCCTAATCCTAACCCGTACGCTGACACTAACCAGCCCCCTCACACGTACGCTCCCCCTAAAGCGTTGTCGTACCCTCACCTGGACCCTAAACCGTCCCCGTCCCCTAACCCTAACCCTAGCCCGAACCCTAACCCTAACCCTGCCCCGAAGCCTGACCCTCACCCGTCCCCTAATCCTAACCCGTACGCTGACACTAACCCGCGCCCTCACACGTACGCTCCCCCTAAAGCGTTGTCGTACCCTCACCTGGACCCTAAACCGTCCCCGTCCCCTAACCCTAACCCTAGCCCGAACCCTAACCCTAACCCTGCCCCGAAGCCTGACCCTCACCCGTCTCCTAATCCTAACCGGTACGCTGACACTAACCCGCGCCCTCACACGTACGCTCCCCCTAAAGCGTTGTCGTACCCTCACCTGGACCCTAAACCGTCCTCGTCCCCTAACACTAACCCTAGCCCGAACCCTAACCCTAACCCTGCCCAGAAGCCTGACCCTTACCCGTCCCCTAATCCTAACCCGTACGCTGACACTAACCCGCGCCCTCACACGTACGCTCCCCCTAAAGCGTTGTCGTACCCTCACCTGGACCCTAAACCGTCCCCGTCCCCTAACCCTAACCCTAGCCCGAACCCTATCCCTAACCCTTCCCCGAAGCCTGACCCTCACCCGTCCCCTAATCCTAACCCGTACGCTGACACTAACCCGCGCCCTCACACGTACGCTCCCCCTAAAGCGTTGTCGTACCCTCACCTGGACCCTAAACCGTCCCCGTCCCCTAACCCTAACCCTAGCCCGAACCCTAACCCTAACCCTGCCCCGAACCCTGACCCTCACCCGTCCCCTAATCCTAACCCGTACGCTGACACTAACCCGCGCCCTCACACGTACGCTCCCCCTAAAGCGTTGTCGTACCCTCACCTGGACCCTAAACCGTCCCCGTCCCCTAACCCTAACCCTAGCCCGAACCCTAACCCTAACCCTGCCCCGAAGCCTGACCCTCACCCGTCCCCTAATCCTAACCCGTACGCTGACACTAACCCGCGCCCTCACACGTACGCTCCCCCTAAAGCGTTGTCGTACCCTCACCTGGACCCTAAACCGTCCCCGTCCCCTAACCCTAACCCTAGCCCGAACCCTAACCCTAACCCTGCCCCGAAGCCTGACCCTCACCCGTCCCCTAATCCTAACCCGTACGCTGACACTAACCCGCGCCCTCACACGTACGCTCCCCCTAAAGCGTTGTCGTACCCTCACCTGGACCCTAAACCGTCCCCGTCCCCTAACCCTAACCCTAGCCCGAACCCTAACCCTAACCCTGCCCCGAAGCCTGACCCTCACCCGTCCCCTAATCCTAACCCGTACGCTGACACTAACCCGCGCCCTCACACGTACGCTCCCCCTAAAGCGTTGTCGTACCCTCACCTGGACCCTAAACCGTCCCCGTCCCCTAACCCTAACCCTAGCCCGAACCCTAACCCTAACCCTGCCCCGAAGCCTGACCCTCACCCGTCCCCTAATCCTAACCCGTACGCTGACACTAACCCGCGCCCTCACACGTACGCTCCCCCTAAAGCGTTGTCGTACCCTCACCTGGACCCTAAACCGTCCCCGTCCCCTAACCCTAACCCTAGCCCGAACCCTAACCCTAACCCTGCCCCGAAGCCTGACCCTCACCAGTCCCCTAATCCTAACCCGTACGCTGACACTAACCCGCGCCCTCACACGTACGCTCCCCCTAAAGCGTTGTCGTACCCTCACCTGGACCCTAAACCGTCCCCGTCCCCTAACCCTAACCCTAGCCCGAACCCTAACCCTAACCCTGCCCCGAAGCCTGACCCTCACCCGTCCCCTACTCCTAACCCGTACGCTGACACTAACCCGCGCCCTCACACGTACGCTCCCCCTAAGCGTTGTCGTACCCTCACCTGGACCCTAAACCGTCCCCGTCCCCTAACCCTAACCCTAGCCCGAACCCTAACCCTAACCCTGCCCCGAAGCCTGACCCTCACCCGTCCCCTAATCCTAACCCGTACGCTGACACTAACCCGCGCCCTCACACGTACGCTCCCCCTAAAGCGTTGTCGTACCCTCACCTGGACCCTAAACCGTCCCCGTCCCCTAACCCTAACCCTAGCCCGAACCCTAACCCTAACCCTTCCCCGAAGCCTGACCCTCACCCGTCCCCTAATCCTAACCTGTACGCTGACACTAACCAGCCCCCTCACACGTACGCTCCCCCTAAAGCGTTGTCGTACCCTCACCTGGACCCTAAACCGTCCCCGTCCCCTAACCCTAACCCTAGCCCGAACCCTAACCCTAACCCTGCCCCGAAGCCTGACCCTCACCCGTCCCCTAATCCTAACCCGTACGCTGACACTAACCCGCGCCCTCACACGTACGCTCCCCCTAAAGCGTTGTCTTACCCTCACCTGGACCCTAAACCGTCCCCGTCCCCTAACCCTAACCCTAGCCCGAACCCTAACCCTAACCCTGCCCCGAAGCCTGACCCTCACCCGTCTCCTAATCCTAACCGGTACGCTGACACTAACCCGCGCCCTCACACGTACGCTCCCCCTAAAGCGTTGTCGTACCCTCACCTGGACCCTAAACCGTCCTCGTCCCCTAACACTAACCCTAGCCCGAACCCTAACCCTAACCCTTCCCCGAAGCCTGACCCTCACCCGTCCCCTAATCCTAACCCGTACGCTGACACTAACCCGCGCCCTCACACGTACGCTCCCCCTAAAGCGTTGTCGTACCCTCACCTGGACCCTAAACCGTCCCCGTCCCCTAACCCTAACCCTAGCCCGAACCCTAACCCTAACCCTGCCCCGAAGCCTGACCCTCACCCGTCCCCTAATCCTAACCCGTACGCTGACACTAACCCGCGCCCTCACACGTACGCTCCCCCTAAAGCGTTGTCGTACCCTCACCTGGACCCTAAACCGTCCCCGTCCCCTAACCCTAACCCTAGCCCGAACCCTAACCCTAACCCTGCCCCGAAGCCTGACCCTCACCCGTCCCCTAATCCTAACCCGAACGCTGACACTAACCCGCGCCCTCACACGTACGCTCCCCCTAAAGCGTTGTCGTACCCTCAACTGGACCCTAAACCGTCCCCGTCCCCTAACCCTAACCCTAGCCCGAACCCTAAACCTAACCCTGCCCCGAAGCCTGACCCTCACCCGTCCCCTAATCCTAACCCGTACGCTGACACTATCCCGCGCCCTCACACGTACGCTCCCCCTAAAGCGTTTTCGTACCCTCACCTGGACCCTAAACCGTCCCCGTCCCCTAACCCTAACCCTAGCCCGAACCCTAACCCTAACCCTGCCCCGAAGCCTGACCCTCACCCGTCCCCTAATCCTAACCCGTACGCTGACACTAACCCGCGCCCTCACACGTACGCTCCCCCTAAAGCGTTGTCGTACCCTCACCTGGACCCTAAACCGTCCCCGTCCCCTAACCCTAACCCTAGCCCGAACCCTAACCCTAACCCTGCCCCGAAGCCTGACCCTCACCCGTCCCCTAATCCTAACCCGTACGCTGACACTAACCCGCGCCCTCACACGTACGCTCCCCCTAAAGCGTTGTCGTACCCTCACCTGGACCCTAAACCGTCCCCGTCCCCTAAACCTAACCCTAGCCCGAACCCTAACCCTAACCCTGCCCCGAAGCCTGACCCTCACCCGTCCCCTAATCCTAACCCGTACGCTGACACTATCCCGCGCCCTCACACGTACGCTCCCCCTAAAGCGTTGTCGTACCCTCACCTGGACCCTAAACCGTCCCCGTCCCCTAACCCTAACCCTAGCCCGAACCCTAACCCTAACCCTGCCCCGAAGCCTGACCCTCACCCGTCCCCTAATCCTAACCCGTACGCTGACACTAACCCGCGCCCTCACACGTACGCTCCCCCTAAAGCGTTGTCGTACCCTCACCTGGACCCTAAACTGTCCCCGTCCCCTAACCCTAACCCTAGCCCGAACCCTAACCCTAACCCTGCCCCGAAGCCTGACCCTCACCCGTCCCCTAATCCTAACCCGTACGCTGACACTAACCCGCGCCCTCACACGTACGCTCCCCCTAAAGCGTTGTCGTACCCTCACCTGGACCCTAAACCGTCCCTGTCCCCTAAACCTAACCCTAGCCCGAACCCTAACCCTAACCCTGCCCCGAAGCCTGACCCTCACCCGTCCCCTAATCCTAACCCGTACGCTGACACTAACCCGCGCCCTCACACGTACGCTCCCCCTAAAGCGTTGTCGTACCCTCACCTGGACCCTAAACCGTCCCCGTCCCCTAACCCTAACCCTAGCCCGAACCCTAACCCTAACCCTGCCCCGAAGCCTGACCCTCACCCGTCCCCTAATCCTAACCCGTACGCTGACACTAACCCGCGCCCTCACACGTACGCTCCCCCTAAAGCGTTGTCGTACCCTCACCTGGACCCTAAACCGTCCCCGTCCCCTAACCCTAACCCTAGCCCGAACCCTAACCCTAACCCTGCCCCGAAGCCTGACCCTCACCCGTCCCCTAATCCTAACCCGTACGCTGACAGTAACCCGCGCCCTCACACGTACGCTCCCCCTAAAGCGTTGTCGTACCCTCACCTGGACCCTAAACCGTCCCCGTCCCCTAACCCTAACCCTAGCCCGAACCCTAACCCTAACCCTGCCCCGAAGCCTGACCCTCACCCGTCCCCTAATCCTAACCCGTACGCTGACACTAACCCGCGCCCTCACACGTACGCTCCCCCTAAAGCGTTGTCGTACCCTCACCTGGACCCTAAACCGTCCCCGTCCCCTAACCCTAACCCTAGCCCGAACCCTAACCCTAACCCTTCCCCGAAGCCTGACCCTCACCCGTCCCCTAATCCTAACCCGTACGCTGACACTATCCCGCGCCCTCACACGTACGCTCCCCCTAAAGCGTTGTCGTACCCTCACCTGGACCCTAAACCGTCCCCGTCCCCTAACCCTAACCCTAGCCCGAACCCTAACCCTAACCCTGCCCCGAAGCCTGACCCTCACCCGTCCCCTAATCCTAACCCGTACGCTGACACTAAACCGCGCCCTCACACGTACGCTCCCCCTAAAGCGTTGTCGTACCCTCACCTGGACCCTAAACCGTCCCCGTCCCCTAACCCTAACCCTAGCCCGAACCCTAACCCTAACACTTCCCCGAAGCCTGACCCTCACCCGTCCCTTAATCCTAACCCGTACGCTGACACTAAACCGCGCCCTCACACGTACGCTCCCCCTAAAGCGTTGTCGTACCCTCACCTGGACCCTAAACCGTCCCCGTCCCCTAACCCTAACCCTAGCTCGAACCCTAACCCTAACCCTGCCCCGAAGCCTGACCCTCACCCGTCCCCTAATCCTAACCGGTACGCTGACACTAACCCGCGCCCTCACACGTACGCTCCCCCTAAAGCGTTGTCGTACCCTCACCTGGACCCTAAACCGTCCCCGTCCCCTAACCCTAACCCTAGCCCGAACCCTAACCCTAACCCTTCCCCGAAGCCTGACCCTCACCCGTCCCCTAATCCTAACCCGTACGCTGACACTAACCCGCGCCCTCACACGTACGCTCCCCCTAAAGCGTTGTCGTACCCTCACCTGGACCCTAAACCGTCCCCGTCCCCTAACCCTAACCCTAGCCCGAACCCTAACCCTAACCCTGCCCCGAAGCCTGACCCTCACCCGTCCCCTAATCCTAACCCGTACGCTGACACTAACCCGCGCCCTCACACGTACGCTCCCCCTAAAGCGTTCTCGTACCCTCACCTGGACCCTAAACCGTCCCCGTCCCCTAACCCTAACCCTAGCCCGAACCCTAACCCTAACCCTTCCCCGAAGCCTGACCCTCACCCGTCCCCTAATCCTAACCCGTACGCTGACACTAACCCGCGCCCTCACACGTACGCTCCCCCTAAAGCGTTCTCGTACCCTCACCTGGACCCTAAACCGTCCCCGTCCCCTAACCCTAACCCTAGCCCGAACCCTAACCCTAACCCTGCCCCGAAGCCTGACCCTCACCCGTCCCCTAATCCTAACCGGTACGCTGACACTAACCCGCGCCCTCACACGTACGCTCCCCCTAAAGCGTTGTCGTACCCTCACCTGGACCCTAAACCGTCCCCGTCCCCTAACACTAACCCTAGCCCGAACCCTAACCCTAACCCTGCCCCGAAGCCTGACCCTCACCCGTCCCCTAATCCTAACCCGTACGCTGACACTAACCCGCGCCCTCACACGTACGCTCCCCCTAAAGCGTTGTCGTACCCTCACCTGGACCCTAAACCGTCCCCGTCCCCTAACCCTAACCCTAGCCCGAACCCTAACCCTAACCCTGCCCCGAAGCCTGACCCTCACCCGTCCCCTAATCCTAACCCGTACGCTGACACTAACCCGCGCCCTCACACGTACGCTCCCCCTAAAGCGTTGTCGTACCCTCACCTGGACCCTAAACCGTCCCCGTCCCCTAACCCTAACCCTAGCCCGAAACCTAAACCTCACCCTGCCCCGAAGCCTGACCCTCACCCGTCCCCTAATCCTAACCCGTACGCTGACACTAACCCGCGCCCTCACACGTACGCTCCCCCTAAAGCGTTGTCGTACCCTCACCTGGACCCTAAACCGTCCCCGTCCCCTAACCCTAACCCTAGCCCGAACCCTAACCCTAACCCTGCCCCGAAGCCTGACCCTCACCCGTCCCCTAATCCTAACCCGTACGCTGACACTAACCCGCGCCCTCACTCGTACGCTCCCCCTAAAGCGTTGTCGTACCCTCACCTGGACCCTAAACCGTCCCCGTCCCCTAACCCTAACCCTAGCCCGAACCCTAACCCTAACCCTGCCGCGAAGCCTGACCCTCACCCGTCCCCTAATCCTAACCCGTACGCTGACACTAACCCGCGCCCTCACACGTACGCTCCCCCTAAAGCGTTGTCGTACCCTCACCTGGACCCTAAACCGTCCCCGTCCCCTAAACCTAACCCTAGCCCGAACCCTAACCCTAACACTTCCCCGAAGCCTGACCCTCACCCGTCCCCTAATCCTAACACGTACGCTGACACTAACCCGCGCCCTCACACGTACGCTCCCCCTAAAGCGTTGTCGTACCCTCACCTGGACCCTAAACCGTCCCCGTCCCCTAACCCTAACCCTAGCCCGAACCCTAACCCTAACCCTGCCCCAAAGCCTGACCCTCACCCGTCCCCTAATCCTAACCCGTACGCTGACACTAACCCGCGCCCTCACACGTACGCTCCCCCTAAAGCGTTGTCGTACCCTCACCTGGACCCTAAACCGTCCCCGTCCCCTAACCCTAACCCTAGCCCGAACCCTAACCCTAACCCTGCCCCGAAGCCTGACCCTCACCCGTCCCCTAATCCTAACCGGTACGCTGACACTAACCCGCGCCCTCACACGTACGCTCCCCCTAAAGCGTTGTCGTACCCTCACCAGGACCCTAAACCGTCCCCGTCCCCTAAACCTAACCCTAGCCCGAACCCTAACCCTAACACTTCCCCGAAGCCTGACCCTCACCCGTCCCCTAATCCTAACACGTACGCTGACACTAACCCGCGCCCTCACACGTACGCTCCCCCTAAAGCGTTGTCGTACCCTCACCTGGACCCTAAACCGTCCCCGTCCCCTAACCCTAACCCTAGCCCGAACCCTAACCCTAACCCTGCCCCGAAGCCTGACCCTCACCCGTCCCCTAATCCTAACCCGTACGCTGACACTAACCCGCGCCCTCACACGTACGCTCCCCCTAAAGCGTTGTCGTACCCTCACCTGGACCCTAAACCGTCCCCGTCCCCTAACCCTAACCCTAGCCCGAACCCTAACCCTAACCCTTCCCCGAAGCCTGACCCTCACCCGTCCCCTAATCCTAACCCGTACGCTGACACTAACCCGCGCCCTCACACGTACGCTCCCCCTAAAGCGTTGTCGTACCCTCACCTGGACCCTAAACCGTCCCCGTCCCCTAACCCTAACCCTAGCCCGAACCCTAACCCTAACCCTTCCCCGAAGCCTGACCCTCACCAGTCCCCTAATCCTAACCCGTACGCTGACACTAACCCGCGCCCTCACACGTACGCTCCCCCTAAAGCGTTGTCGTACCCTCACCTGGACCCTAAACCGTCCCCGTCCCCTAACCCTAACCCTAGCCCGAACCCTAACCCTGACCCTGCCCCGAAGCCTGACCCTCACCCGTCCCCTAATCCTAACCCGTACGCTGACACTAACCCGCGCCCTCACACGTACGCTCCCCCTAAAGCGTTGTCGTACCCTCACCTGGACCCTAAACCGTCCCCGTCCCCTAACCCTAACCCTAGCCCGAACCCTAACCCTAACCCTTCCCCGAAGCCTGACCCTCACCCGTCCCCTAATCCTAACCCGTACGCTGACACTAACCCGCGCCCTCACACGTACGCTCCCCCTAAAGCGTTGTCGTACCGTCACCTGGACCCTAAACCGTCCCCGTCCCCTAACCCTAACCCTAGCCTGAACCCTAACCCTAACCCTGCCCCGAAGCCTGACCCTCACCCGTCCCCTAATCCTAACCCGTACGCTGACACTAACCCGCGCCCTCACACGTACGCTCCCCCTAAAGCGTTGTCGTACCCTCACCTGGACCCTAAACCATCCCCGTCCCCTAACCCTAACCCTAGCCCGAACCCTAACCCTAAGCCTGCCCCGAAGCCTGACCCTCACCCGTCCCCTAATCCTAACCCGTACGCTGACACTAACCCGCGCCCTCACACGTACGCTCCCCCTAAAGCGTTGTCGTACCCTCACCTGGACCCTAAACCGTCCCCGTCCCCTAACCCTAACCCTAGCCCGAACCCTAACCCTAACCCTGCCCCGAAGCCTGACCCTCACCCGTCCCCTAATCCTAACCCGTACGCTGACAGTAACCCGCGCCCTCACACGTACGCTCCCCCTAAAGCGTTGTCGTACCCTCACCTGGACCCTAAACCGTCCCCGTCCCCTAACCCTAACCCTAGCCCGAACCCTAACCCTAACCCTGCCCCGAAGCCTGACCCTCACCCGTCCCCTAATCCTAACCCGTACGCTGACACTAACCCGCGCCCTCACACGTACGCTCCCCCTAAAGCGTTGTCGTACCCTCACCTGGACCCTAAACCGTCCCCGTCCCCTAACCCTAACCCTAGCCCGAAACCTAAACCTCACCCTGCCCCGAAGCCTGACCCTCACCCGTCCCCTAATCCTAACCCGTACGCTGACACTAACCCGCGCCCTCACACGTACGCTCCCCCTAAAGCGTTGTCGTACCCTCACCTGGACCCTAAACCGTCCCCGTCCCCTAACCCTAACCCTAGCCCGAACCCTAACCCTAACCCTGCCCCGAAGCCTGACCCTCACCCGTCCCCTAATCCTAACCCGTACGCTGACACTAACCCGCGCCCTCACACGTACGCTCCCCCTAAAGCGTTGTCGTACCCTCACCTGGACCCTAAACCGTCCCCGTCCCCTAACCCTAACCCTAGCCCGAACCCTAACCCTAACCCTGCCCCGAAGCCTGACCCTCACCCGTCCCCTAATCCTAACCCGTACGCTGACACTAACCCGCGCCCTCACACGTACGCTCCCCCTAAAGCGTTGTCGTACCCTCGCCTGGACCCTAAACCGTCCCCGTCCCCTAAACCTAACCCTAGCCCGAACCCTAACCCTAACACTTCCCCGAAGCCTGACCCTCACCCGTCCCCTAATCCTAACACGTACGCTGACACTAACCCGCGCCCTCACACGTACGCTCCCCCTAAAGCGTTGTCGTACCCTCACCTGGACCCTAAACCGTCCCCGTCCCCTAACCCTAACCCTAGCCCGAACCCTAACCCTAACCCTGCCCCGAAGCCTGACCCTCACCCGTCCCCTAATCCTAACCCGTACGCTGACACTAACCCGCGCCCTCACACGTACGCTCCCCCTAAAGCGTTGTCGTACCCTCACCTGGACCCTAAACCGTCCCCGTCCCCTAACCCTAACCCTAGCCCGAACCCTAACCCTAACCCTGCCCCGAAGCCTGACCCTCACCCGTCCCCTAATCCTAACCGGTACGCTGACACTAACCCGCGCCCTCACACGTACGCTCCCCCTAAAGCGTTGTCGTACCCTCACCAGGACCCTAAACCGTCCCCGTCCCCTAAACCTAACCGTAGCCCGAACCCTAACCCTAACACTTCCCCGAAGCCTGACCCTCACCCGTCCCCTAATCCTAACACGTACGCTGACACTAACCCGCGCCCTCACACGTACGCTCCCCCTAAAGCGTTGTCGTACCCTCACCTGGACCCTAAACCGTCCCCGTCCCCTAACCCTAACCCTAGCCCGAACCCTAACCCTAACCCTGCCCCGAAGCCTGACCCTCACCCGTCCCCTAATCCTAACCCGTACGCTGACACTAACCCGCGCCCTCACACGTACGCTCCCCCTAAAGCGTTGTCGTACCCTCACCTGGACCCTAAACCGTCCCCGTCCCCTAACCCTAACCCTAGCCCGAACCCTAACCCTAACCCTGCCCCGAAGCCTGACCCTCACCCGTCCCCTAATCCTAACCCGTACGCTGACACTAACCCGCGCCCTCACACGTACGCTCCCCCTAAAGCGTTGTCGTACCCTCACCTGGACCCTAAACCGTCCCCGTCCCCTAACCCTAACCCTAGCCCGAACCCTAACCCTAACCCTTCCCCGAAGCCTGACCCTCACCAGTCCCCTAATCCTAACCCGTACGCTGACACTAACCCGCGCCCTCACACGTACGCTCCCCCTAAAGCGTTGTCGTACCCTCACCTGGACCCTAAACCGTCCCCGTCCCCTAACCCTAACCCTAGCCCGAACACTAACCAGACCCTGCCCCGAAGCCTGACCCTCACCCGTCCCCTAATCCTAACCCGTACGCTGACACTAACCCGCGCCCTCACACGTACGCTCCCCCTAAAGCGTTGTCGTACCCTCACCTGGACCCTAAACCGTCCCCGTCCCCTAACCCTAACCCTAGCCCGAACCCTAACCCTAACCCTTCCCCGAAGCCTGACCCTCACCCGTCCCCTAATCCTAACCCGTACGCTGACACTAACCCGCGCCCTCACACGTACGCTCCCCCTAAAGCGTTGTCGTACCCTCACCTGGACCCTAAACCGTCCCCGTCCCCTAACCCTAACCCTAGCCTGAACCCTAACCCTAACCCTGCCCCGAAGCCTGACCCTCACCCGTCCCCTAATCCTAACCCGTACGCTGACACTAACCCGCGCCCTCACACGTACGCTCCCCCTAAAGCGTTGTCGTACCCTCACCTGGACCCTAAACCATCCCCGTCCCCTAACCCTAACCCTAGCCCGAACCCTAACCCTAAGCCTGCCCCGAAGCCTGACCCTCACCCGTCCCCTAATCCTAACCCGTACGCTGACACTAACCCGCGCCCTCACACGTACGCTCCCCCTAAAGCGTTGTCGTACCCTCACCTGGACCCTAAACCGTCCCCGTCCCCTAACCCTAACCCTAGCCCGAACCCTAACCCTAACCCTGCCCCGAAGCCTGACCCTCACCCGTCCCCTAATCCTAACCCGTACGCTGACACTAACCCGCGCCCTCACACGTACGCTCCCCCTAAAGCGTTGTCGTACCCTCACCTGGACCCTAAACCGTCCCCGTCCCCTAACCCTAACCCTAGCCCGAACCCTAACCCTAACCCTGCCCCGAAGCCTGACCCTCACCCGTCCCCTAATCCTAACCCGTACGCTGACACTAACCCGCGCCCTCACACGTACGCTCCCCCTAAAGCGTTGTCGTACCCTCACCTGGACCCTAAACCGTCCCCGTCCCCTAACCCTAACCCTAGCCCAAACCCTAACCCTAACCCTTCCCCGAAGCCTGACCCTCACCCGTCCCCTAATCCTAACCCGTACGCTGACACTAACCCGCGCCCTCACACGTACGCTCCCCCTAAAGCGTTGTCGTACCCTCACCTGGACCCTAAACCGTCCCCGTCCCCTAACCCTAACCCTAGCCCGAACCCTAACCCTAACCCTGCCCCGAAGCCTGACCCTCACCCGTCCCCTAATCCTAACCCGTACGCTGACACTAACCCGCGCCCTCACACGTACGCTCCCCCTAAAGCGTTGTCGTACCCTCACCTGGACCCTAAACCGTCCCCGTCCCCTAACCCTAACCCTAGCCCGAACCCTAACCCTAACCCTGCCCCGAAGCCTGACCCTCACCCGTCCCTTAATCCTAACCCGTACGCTGACACTAACCCGCGCCCTCACACGTACGCTCCCCCTAAAGCGTTGTCGTACCCTCACCTGGACCCTAAACCGTCCCCGTCCCCTAACCCTAACCCTAGCCCGAACCCTAACCCTAACCCTGCCCCGAAGCCTGACCCTCACCCGTCCCCTAATCCTAACCCGTACGCTGACACTAACCCGCGCCCTCACACGTACGCTCCCCCTAAAGCGTTGTCGTACCCTCACCTGGACCCTAAACCGTCCCCGTCCCCTAACCCTAACCCTAGCCCGAACCCTAACCCTAACCCTTCCCCGAAGCCTGACCCTCACCCGTCCCCTAATCCTAACCCGTACGCTGACACTAACCCGCGCCCTCACACGTACGCTCCCCCTAAAGCGTTGTCGTACCCTCACCTGGACCCTAAACCGTCCCCGTCCCCTAACCCTAACCCTAGCCCGAACCCTAACCCTAACCCTTCCCCGAAGCCTGACCCTCACCCGTCCCCTAATCCTAACCCGTACGCTGACACTAACCCGCGCCCTCACACGTACGCTCCCCCTAAAGCGTTGTCGTACCCTCACCTGGACCCTAAACCGTCCCCGTCCCCTAACCCTAACCCTAGCCCGAACCCTAACCCTAACCCTGCCCCGAAGCCTGACCCTCACCCGTCCCCTAATCCTAACCCGTACGCTGACACTAAACCGCGCCCTCACACGTACGCTCCCCCTAAAGCGTTGTCGTACCCTCACCTGGACCCTAAACCGTCCCCGTCCCCTAACCCTAACCCTAGCCCGAACCCTAACCCTAACACTTCCCCGAAGCCTGACCCTCACCCGTCCCTTAATCCTAACCCGTACGCTGACACTAAACCGCGCCCTCACACGTACGCTCCCCCTAAAGCGTTGTCGTACCCTCACCTGGACCCTAAACCGTCCCCGTCCCCTAACCCTAACCCTAGCTCGAACCCTAACCCTAACCCTGCCCCGAAGCCTGACCCTCACCCGTCCCCTAATCCTAACCGGTACGCTGACACTAACCCGCGCCCTCACACGTACGCTCCCCCTAAAGCGTTGTCGTACCCTCACCTGGACCCTAAACCGTCCCCGTCCCCTAACCCTAACCCTAGCCCGAACCCTAACCCTAACCCTTCCCCGAAGCCTGACCCTCACCCGTCCCCTAATCCTAACCCGTACGCTGACACTAACCCGCGCCCTCACACGTACGCTCCCCCTAAAGCGT
Organism: Grampus griseus; assembly: GCF_964374135.1. Lineage (NCBI taxonomy): Eukaryota > Metazoa > Chordata > Mammalia > Artiodactyla > Delphinidae > Grampus > Grampus griseus. Next base: position 16,364 of record NW_028132584.1, on the reverse strand, counting down.
TGTCGTACCCTCACCTGGACCCTAAACCGTCCCCGTCCCCTAACCCTAACCCTAGCCCGAACCCTAACCCTAACCCTGCCCCGAAGCCTGACCCTCACCCGTCCCCTAATCCTAACCCGTACGCTGACACTAACCCGCGCCCTCACACGTACGCTCCCCCTAAAGCGTTCTCGTACCCTCACCTGGACCCTAAACCGTCCCCGTCCCCTAACCCTAACCCTAGCCCGAACCCTAACCCTAACCCTTCCCCGAAGCCTGACCCTCACCCGTCCCCTAATCCTAACCCGTACGCTGACACTAACCCGCGCCCTCACACGTACGCTCCCCCTAAAGCGTTCTCGTACCCTCACCTGGACCCTAAACCGTCCCCGTCCCCTAACCCTAACCCTAGCCCGAACCCTAACCCTAACCCTGCCCCGAAGCCTGACCCTCACCCGTCCCCTAATCCTAACCGGTACGCTGACACTAACCCGCGCCCTCACACGTACGCTCCCCCTAAAGCGTTGTCGTACCCTCACCTGGACCCTAAACCGTCCCCGTCCCCTAACACTAACCCTAGCCCGAACCCTAACCCTAACCCTGCCCCGAAGCCTGACCCTCACCCGTCCCCTAATCCTAACCCGTACGCTGACACTAACCCGCGCCCTCACACGTACGCTCCCCCTAAAGCGTTGTCGTACCCTCACCTGGACCCTAAACCGTCCCCGTCCCCTAACCCTAACCCTAGCCCGAACCCTAACCCTAACCCTGCCCCGAAGCCTGACCCTCACCCGTCCCCTAATCCTAACCCGTACGCTGACACTAACCCGCGCCCTCACACGTACGCTCCCCCTAAAGCGTTGTCGTACCCTCACCTGGACCCTAAACCGTCCCCGTCCCCTAACCCTAACCCTAGCCCGAAACCTAAACCTCACCCTGCCCCGAAGCCTGACCCTCACCCGTCCCCTAATCCTAACCCGTACGCTGACACTAACCCGCGCCCTCACACGTACGCTCCCCCTAAAGCGTTGTCGTACCCTCACCTGGACCCTAAACCGTCCCCGTCCCCTAACCCTAACCCTAGCCCGAACCCTAACCCTAACCCTGCCCCGAAGCCTGACCCTCACCCGTCCCCTAATCCTAACCCGTACGCTGACACTAACCCGCGCCCTCACTCGTACGCTCCCCCTAAAGCGTTGTCGTACCCTCACCTGGACCCTAAACCGTCCCCGTCCCCTAACCCTAACCCTAGCCCGAACCCTAACCCTAACCCTGCCGCGAAGCCTGACCCTCACCCGTCCCCTAATCCTAACCCGTACGCTGACACTAACCCGCGCCCTCACACGTACGCTCCCCCTAAAGCGTTGTCGTACCCTCACCTGGACCCTAAACCGTCCCCGTCCCCTAAACCTAACCCTAGCCCGAACCCTAACCCTAACACTTCCCCGAAGCCTGACCCTCACCCGTCCCCTAATCCTAACACGTACGCTGACACTAACCCGCGCCCTCACACGTACGCTCCCCCTAAAGCGTTGTCGTACCCTCACCTGGACCCTAAACCGTCCCCGTCCCCTAACCCTAACCCTAGCCCGAACCCTAACCCTAACCCTGCCCCAAAGCCTGACCCTCACCCGTCCCCTAATCCTAACCCGTACGCTGACACTAACCCGCGCCCTCACACGTACGCTCCCCCTAAAGCGTTGTCGTACCCTCACCTGGACCCTAAACCGTCCCCGTCCCCTAACCCTAACCCTAGCCCGAACCCTAACCCTAACCCTGCCCCGAAGCCTGACCCTCACCCGTCCCCTAATCCTAACCGGTACGCTGACACTAACCCGCGCCCTCACACGTACGCTCCCCCTAAAGCGTTGTCGTACCCTCACCAGGACCCTAAACCGTCCCCGTCCCCTAAACCTAACCCTAGCCCGAACCCTAACCCTAACACTTCCCCGAAGCCTGACCCTCACCCGTCCCCTAATCCTAACACGTACGCTGACACTAACCCGCGCCCTCACACGTACGCTCCCCCTAAAGCGTTGTCGTACCCTCACCTGGACCCTAAACCGTCCCCGTCCCCTAACCCTAACCCTAGCCCGAACCCTAACCCTAACCCTGCCCCGAAGCCTGACCCTCACCCGTCCCCTAATCCTAACCCGTACGCTGACACTAACCCGCGCCCTCACACGTACGCTCCCCCTAAAGCGTTGTCGTACCCTCACCTGGACCCTAAACCGTCCCCGTCCCCTAACCCTAACCCTAGCCCGAACCCTAACCCTAACCCTTCCCCGAAGCCTGACCCTCACCCGTCCCCTAATCCTAACCCGTACGCTGACACTAACCCGCGCCCTCACACGTACGCTCCCCCTAAAGCGTTGTCGTACCCTCACCTGGACCCTAAACCGTCCCCGTCCCCTAACCCTAACCCTAGCCCGAACCCTAACCCTAACCCTTCCCCGAAGCCTGACCCTCACCAGTCCCCTAATCCTAACCCGTACGCTGACACTAACCCGCGCCCTCACACGTACGCTCCCCCTAAAGCGTTGTCGTACCCTCACCTGGACCCTAAACCGTCCCCGTCCCCTAACCCTAACCCTAGCCCGAACCCTAACCCTGACCCTGCCCCGAAGCCTGACCCTCACCCGTCCCCTAATCCTAACCCGTACGCTGACACTAACCCGCGCCCTCACACGTACGCTCCCCCTAAAGCGTTGTCGTACCCTCACCTGGACCCTAAACCGTCCCCGTCCCCTAACCCTAACCCTAGCCCGAACCCTAACCCTAACCCTTCCCCGAAGCCTGACCCTCACCCGTCCCCTAATCCTAACCCGTACGCTGACACTAACCCGCGCCCTCACACGTACGCTCCCCCTAAAGCGTTGTCGTACCGTCACCTGGACCCTAAACCGTCCCCGTCCCCTAACCCTAACCCTAGCCTGAACCCTAACCCTAACCCTGCCCCGAAGCCTGACCCTCACCCGTCCCCTAATCCTAACCCGTACGCTGACACTAACCCGCGCCCTCACACGTACGCTCCCCCTAAAGCGTTGTCGTACCCTCACCTGGACCCTAAACCATCCCCGTCCCCTAACCCTAACCCTAGCCCGAACCCTAACCCTAAGCCTGCCCCGAAGCCTGACCCTCACCCGTCCCCTAATCCTAACCCGTACGCTGACACTAACCCGCGCCCTCACACGTACGCTCCCCCTAAAGCGTTGTCGTACCCTCACCTGGACCCTAAACCGTCCCCGTCCCCTAACCCTAACCCTAGCCCGAACCCTAACCCTAACCCTGCCCCGAAGCCTGACCCTCACCCGTCCCCTAATCCTAACCCGTACGCTGACACTAACCCGCGCCCTCACACGTACGCTCCCCCTAAAGCGTTGTCGTACCCTCACCTGGACCCTAAACCGTCCCCGTCCCCTAACCCTAACCCTAGCCCGAACCCTAACCCTAACCCTGCCCCGAAGCCTGACCCTCACCCGTCCCCTAATCCTAACCCGTACGCTGACACTAACCCGCGCCCTCACACGTACGCTCCCCCTAAAGCGTTGTCGTACCCTCACCTGGACCCTAAACCGTCCCCGTCCCCTAACCCTAACCCTAGCCCGAACCCTAACCCTAACCCTTCCCCGAAGCCTGACCCTCACCCGTCCCCTAATCCTAACCCGTACGCTGACACTAACCCGCGCCCTCACACGTACGCTCCCCCTAAAGCGTTGTCGTACCCTCACCTGGACCCTAAACCGTCCCCGTCCCCTAACCCTAACCCTAGCCCGAACCCTAACCCTAACCCTGCCCCGAAGCCTGACCCTCACCCGTCCCCTAATCCTAACCCGTACGCTGACACTAACCCGCGCCCTCACACGTACGCTCCCCCTAAAGCGTTGTCGTACCCTCACCTGGACCCTAAACCGTCCCCGTCCCCTAACCCTAACCCTAGCCCGAACCCTAACCCTAACCCTGCCCCGAAGCCTGACCCTCACCCGTCCCTTAATCCTAACCCGTACGCTGACACTAACCCGCGCCCTCACACGTACGCTCCCCCTAAAGCGTTGTCGTACCCTCACCTGGACCCTAAACCGTCCCCGTCCCCTAACCCTAACCCTAGCCCGAACCCTAACCCTAACCCTGCCCCGAAGCCTGACCCTCACCCGTCCCCTAATCCTAACCCGTACGCTGACACTAACCCGCGCCCTCACACGTACGCTCCCCCTAAAGCGTTGTCGTACCCTCACCTGGACCCTAAACCGTCCCCGTCCCCTAACCCTAACCCTAGCCCAAACCCTAACCCTAACCCTTCCCCGAAGCCTGACCCTCACCCGTCCCCTAATCCTAACCCGTACGCTGACACTAACCCGCGCCCTCACACGTACGCTCCCCCTAAAGTGTTGTCGTACCCTCACCTGGACCCTAAACCGTCCCCGTCCCCTAACCCTAACCCTAGCCCGAACCCTAACCCTAACCCTTCCCCGAAGCCTGACCCTCACCCGTCCCCTAATCCTAACCCGTACGCTGACACTAACCCGCGCCCTCACACGTACGCTCCCCCTAAAGCGTTGTCGTACCCTCACCTGGACCCTAAACCGTCCCCGTCCCCTAACCCTAACCCTAGCCCGAACCCTAACCCTAACCCTGCCCCGAAGCCTGACCCTCACCCGTCCCCTAATCCTAACCCGTACGCTGACACTAAACCGCGCCCTCACACGTACGCTCCCCCTAAAGCGTTGTCGTACCCTCACCTGGACCCTAAACCGTCCCCGTCCCCTAACCCTAACCCTAGCCCGAACCCTAACCCTAACACTTCCCCGAAGCCTGACCCTCACCCGTCCCTTAATCCTAACCCGTACGCTGACACTAAACCGCGCCCTCACACGTACGCTCCCCCTAAAGCGTTGTCGTACCCTCACCTGGACCCTAAACCGTCCCCGTCCCCTAACCCTAACCCTAGCTCGAACCCTAACCCTAACCCTGCCCCGAAGCCTGACCCTCACCCGTCCCCTAATCCTAACCGGTACGCTGACACTAACCCGCGCCCTCACACGTACGCTCCCCCTAAAGCGTTGTCGTACCCTCACCTGGACCCTAAACCGTCCCCGTCCCCTAACCCTAACCCTAGCCCGAACCCTAACCCTAACCCTTCCCCGAAGCCTGACCCTCACCCGTCCCCTAATCCTAACCCGTACGCTGACACTAACCCGCGCCCTCACACGTACGCTCCCCCTAAAGCGTTGTCGTACCCTCACCTGGACCCTAAACCGTCCCCGTCCCCTAACCCTAACCCTAGCCCGAACCCTAACCCTAACCCTGCCCCGAAGCCTGACCCTCACCCGTCCCCTAATCCTAACCCGTACGCTGACACTAACCCGCGCCCTCACACGTACGCTCCCCCTAAAGCGTTCTCGTACCCTCACCTGGACCCTAAACCGTCCCCGTCCCCTAACTCTAACCCTAGCCCGAACCCTAACCCTAACCCTTCCCCGAAGCCTGACCCTCACCCGTCCCCTAATCCTAACCCGTACGCTGACACTAACCCGCGCCCTCACACGTACGCTCCCCCTAAAGCGTTCTCGTACCCTCACCTGGACCCTAAACCGTCCCCGTCCCCTAACCCTAACCCTAGCCCGAACCCTAACCCTAACCCTGCCCCGAAGCCTGACCCTCACCCGTCCCCTAATCCTAACCCGTACGCTGACACTAACCCGCGCCCTCACACGTACGCTCCCCCTAAAGCGTTGTCGTACCCTCACCTGGACCCTAAACCGTCCCCGTCCCCTAACCCTAACCCTAGCCCGAACCCTAACCCTAACCCTGCCCCGAAGCCTGACCCTCACCCGTCCCCTAATCCTAACCCGTACGCTGACACTAACCCGCGCCCTCACACGAAAGCTCCCCCTAAAGCGTTGTCGTACCCTCACCTGGACCCTAAACCGTCCCCGTCCCCTAACCCTAACCCTAGCCCGAACCCTAACCCTAACCCTGCCCCGAAGCCTGACCCTCACCCGTCCCCTAATCCTAACCCGTACGCTGACACTAACCCGCGCCCTCACACGTACGCTCCCCCTAAAGCGTTGTCGTACCCTCACCTGGACCCTAAACCGTCCCCGTCCCCTAACCCTAACCCTAGCCCGAACCCTAACCCTAACCCTGCCCCGAAGCCTGACCCTCACCCGTCCCCTAATCCTAACCCGTACGCTGACACTAACCCGCGCCCTCACACGTGCGCTCCCCCTAAAGCGTTGTCGTACCCTCACCTGGACCCTAAACCGTCCCCGTCCCCTAACCCTAACCCTAGCCCGAACCCTAACCCTAACCCTGCCCCGAAGCCTGACCCTCACCCGTCCCTTAATCCTAACCCGTACGCTGACACTAACCCGCGCCCTCACACGTACGCTCCCCCTAAAGCGTTCTCGTACCCTCACCTGGACCCTAAACCGTCCCCGTCCCCTAACCCTAACCCTAGCCCGAACCCTAACCCTAACCCTTCCCCGAAGCCTGACCCTCACCCGTCCCCTAATCCTAACCCGTACGCTGACACTAACCCGCGCCCTCACACGTACGCTCCCCCTAAAGCGTTCTCGTACCCTCACCTGGACCCTAAACCGTCCCCGTCCCCTAACCCTAACCCTAGCCCGAACCCTAACCCTAACCCTGCCCCGAAGCCTGACCCTCACCCGTCCCCTAATCCTAACCCGTACGCTGACACTAACCCGCGCCCTCACACGTACGCTCCCCCTAAAGCGTTGTCGTACCCTCACCTGGACCCTAAACCGTCCCCGTCCCCTAACCCTAACCCTAGCCCGAACCCTAACCCTAACCCTGCCCCGAAGCCTGACCCTCACCCGTCCCCTAATCCTAACCCGTACGCTGACACTAACCCGCGCCCTCACACGAAAGCTCCCCCTAAAGCGTTGTCGTACCCTCACCTGGACCCTAAACCGTCCCCGTCCCCTAACCCTAACCCTAGCCCGAACCCTAACCCTAACACTTCCCCGAAGCCTGACACTCACCCGTCCCTTAATCCTAACCCGTACGCTGACACTAAACCGCGCCCTCACACGTACACTCCCCCTAAAGCGTTGTCGTACCCTCACCTGGACCCTAAACCGTCCCCGTCCCCTAACCCTAACCCTAGCTCGAACCCTAACCCTAACCCTGCCCCGAAGCCTGACCCTCACCCGTCCCCTAATCCTAACCGGTACGCTGACACTAACCCGCGCCCTCACACGTACGCTCCCCCTAAAGCGTTGTCGTACCCTCACCTGGACCCTAAACCGTCCCCGTCCCCTAACCCTAACCCTAGCCCGAACCCTAACCCTAACCCTTCCCCGAAGCCTGACCCTCACCCGTCCCCTAATCCTAACCCGTACGCTGACACTAACCCGCGCCCTCACACGTACGCTCCCCCTAAAGCGTTGTCGTACCCTCACCTGGACCCTAAACCGTCCCCGTCCCCTAACCCTAACCCTAGCCCGAACCCTAACCCTAACCCTGCCCCGAAGCCTGACCCTCACCCGTCCCCTAATCCTAACCCGTACGCTGACACTAACCCGCGCCCTCACACGTACGCTCCCCCTAAAGCGTTGTCGTACCCTCACCTGGAACCTAAACCGTCCCCGTCCCCTAACCCTAACCCTAGCCCGAACCCTAACCCTAACCCTGCCCCGAAGCCTGACCCTCACCCGTCCCCTAATCCTAACCCGTACGCTGACACTAACCCGCGCCCTCACACGTGCGCTCCCCCTAAAGCGTTGTCGTACCCTCACCTGGACCCTAAACCGTCCCCGTCCCCTAACCCTAACCCTAGCCCGAACCCTAACCCTAACCCTGCCCCGAAGCCTGACCCTCACCCGTCCCCTAATCCTAACCCGTACGCTGACACTAACCCGCGCCCTCACACGTGCGCTCCCCCTAAAGCGTTGTGGTACCCTCACCTGGACCCTAAACCGTCCCCGTCCCCTAACCCTAACCCTAGCCCGAACCCTAACCCTAACCCTGCCCCGAAGCCTGACCCTCACCCGTCCCCTAATCCTAACCCGTACGCTGACACTAACCCGCGCCCTCACACGTGCGCTCCCCCTAAAGCGTTGTCGTACCCTCACCTGGACCCTAAACCGTCCCCGTCCCCTAACCCTAACCCTAGACCGAACCCTAACCCTAACCCTGCCCCGAAGCCTGACCCTCACCCGTCCCCTAATCCTAACCCGTACGCTGACACTAACCCGCGCCCTCACACGTGCGCTCCCCCTAAAGCGTTGTCGTACCCTCACCTGGACCCTAAACCGTCCCCGTCCCCTAACCAAAACCCTAGCCCGAACCCTAACCCTAACCCTGCCCCGAAGCCTGACCCTCACCCGTCCCCTAATCCTAACCCGTACGCTGACACTAACCCGCGCCCTCACACGTACGCTCCCCCTAAAGCGTTTTCGTACCCTCACCTGGACCCTAAACCGTCCCCGTCCCCTAACCCTAACCCTAGCCCGAACCCTAACCCTAATCCTGCCCCGAAGCCTGACCCTCACCCGTCCCCTAATCCTAACCCGTACGCTGACACTAACCCGCGCCCTCACACGTGCGCTCCCCCTAAAGCGTTGTCGTACCCTCACCTGGACCCTAAACCGTCCCCGTCCCCTAACCCTAACCCTAGCCCGAACCCTAACCCTAACACTTCCCCGAAGCCTGACCCTCACCCGTCCCCTAATCCTAACCCGTACGCTGACACTAACCCGCGCCCTCACACGTACGCTCCCCCTAAAGCGTTGTCGTACCCTCACCTGGACCCTAAACCGTCCCCGTCCCCTAACCCTAACCCTAGCCCGAACCCTAACCCTAACCCTGCCCCGAAGCCTGACCCTCACCCGTCCCCTAATCCTAACCCGTACGCTGACACTAACCCGCGCCCTCACACGTGCGCTCCCCCTAAAGCGTTGTCGTACCCTCACCTGGACCCTAAACCGTCCCCGTCCCCTAACCCTAACCCTAGCCCGAACCCTAACCCTAACCCTTCCCCGAAGCCTGACCCTCACCCGTCCCCTAATCCTAACCCGTACGCTGACACTAACCCGCGCCCTCACACGTACGCTCCCCCTAAAGCGTTCTCGTACCCTCACCTGGACCCTAAACCGTCCCCGTCCCCTCACCCTAACCCTAGCCCGAACCCTAACTCTAACCCTTCCCCGAAGCCTGACCCTCACCCGTCCCCTAATCCTAACCCGTACGCTGACACTAACCCGCGCCCTCACACGTACGCTCGCCCTAAAGCGTTCTCGTACCCTCACCTGGACCCTAAACCGTCCCCGTCCCCTAACCCTAACCCTAGCCCGAACCCTAACCCTAACCCTGCCCCGAAGCCTGACCCTCACCCGTCCCCTAATCCTAACCCGTACGCTGACACTAACCCGCGCCCTCACACGTACGCTCCCCCTAAAGCGTTCTCGTACCCTCACCTGGACCCTAAACCGTCCCCGTCCCCTAACCCTAACCCTAGCCCGAACCCTAACCCTAACCCTTCCCCGAAGCCTGACCCTCACCCGTCCCCTAATCCTAACCCGTACGCTGACACTAACCCGCGCCCTCACACGTACGCTCCCCCTAAAGCATTGTCGTACCCTCACCTGGACCCTAAACCGTCCCCGTCCCCTAACCCTAACCCTAGCCTGAACCCTAACCCTAACCCTGCCCCGAAGCCTGACCCTCACCCGTCCCCTAATCCTAACCCGTACGCTGACACTAACCCGCGCCCTCACACGTACGCTCCCCCTAAAGCGTTGTCGTACCCTCACCTGGACCCTAAACCATCCCCGTCCCCTAACCCTAACCCTAGCCCGAACCCTAACCCTAAGCCTGCCCCGAAGCCTGACCCTCACCCGTCCCCTAATCCTAACCCGTACGCTGACACTAACCCGCGCCCTCACACGAACGCTCCCCCTAAAGCGTTGTCGTACCCTCACCTGGACCCTAAACCGTCCCCGTCCCCTAACCCTAACCCTAGCCCGAACCCTAACCCTAACCCTGCCCCGAAGCCTGACCCTCACCCGTCCCCTAATCCTAACCCGTACGCTGACACTAACCCGCGCCCTCACACGTACGCTCCCCCTAAAGCGTTGTCGTACCCTCACCTGGACCCTAAACCGTCCCCGTCCCCTAACCCTAACCCTAGCCCAAACCCTAACCCTAACCCTGCCCCGAAGCCTGACCCTCACCCGTCCCCTAATCCTAACCCGTACGCTGACACTAACCCGCGCCCTCACACGTGCGCTCCCCCTAAAGCGTTCTCGTACCCTCAACTGGACACTAAACCGTCCCCGTCCCCTAACCCTAACCCTAGCCCGAACCCTAACCCTAACCCTGCCCCGAAGCCTGACCCTCACCCGTCCCCTAATCCTAACCCGTACGCTGACACTAACCCGCGCCCTCACACGTACGCTCCCCCTAAAGCGTTCTCGTACCCTCACCTGGACCCTAAACCGTCGCCGTCCCCTAACCCTAACCCTAGCCCGAACCCTAACCCTAACCCTGCCCCGAAGCCTGACCCTCACCCGTCCCCTAATCCTAACCCGTACGCTGACACTAACCCGCGCCCTCACACGTACGCTCCCCCTAAAGCGTTGTCGTACCCTCACCTGGACCCTAAACCGTCCCCGTCCCCTAACCCTAACCCTAGCCCGAACCCTAACCCTAACCCTGCCCCGAAGCCTGACCCTCACCCGTCCCCTAATCCTAACCCGTACGCTGACACTAACCCGCGCCCTCACACGTACGCTCCCCCTAAAGCGTTGTCGTACCCTCACCTGGACCCTAAACCGTCCCCGTCCCCTAACCCTAACCCTAGCCCGAACCCTAACCCTAACCCTGCCCCGAAGCCTGACCCTCACCCGTCCCCTAATCCTAACCCGTACGCTGACACTAACCCGCGCCCTCACACGTACGCTCCCCCTAAAGCGTTGTCGTACCCTCACCTGGACCCTAAACCGTCCCCGTCCCCTAACCCTAACCCTAGCCCGAACCCTAACCCTAACCCTTCCCCGAAGCCTGACCCTCACCCGTCCCCTAATCCTAACCCGTACGCTGACACTAACCCGCGCCCTCACACGTACGCTCCCCCTAAAGCGTTGTCGTACCCTCACCTGGACCCTAAACCGTCCCCGTCCCCTAACCCTAAACCTAGCCCGAACCCTAACCCTAACCCTGCCCCGAAGCCTGACCCTCACCCGTCCCCTAATCCTAACCCGTACGCTGACACTAACCCGCGCCCTCACACGTACGCTCCCCCTAAAGCGTTGTCGTACCCTCACCTGGACCCTAAACCGTCCCCGTCCCCTAACCCTAACCCTAGCCCGAACCCTAACCCTAACCCTGCCCCGAAGGCTGACCCTCACCCGTCCCCTAATCCTAACCCGTACGCTGACACTAACCCGCGCCCTCACACGTACGCTCCCCCTAAAGCGTTGTCGTACCCTCACCTGGACCCTAAACCGTCCCCGTCCCCTAACCCTAACCCTAGCCCGAACCCTAACCCTAACCCTGCCCCGAAGCCTGACCCTCACCCGTCCCCTAATCCTAACCCGTACGCTGACACTAACCCGCGCCCTCACACGTACGCTCCCCCTAAAGCGTTCTCGTACCCTCACCTGGACCCTAAACCGTCCCCGTCCCCTAACCCTAACCCTAGCCCGAACCCTAACCCTAACCCTGCCCCGAAGCCTGACCCTCACCCGTCCCCTAATCCTAACCCGTACGCTGACACTAACCCGCGCCCTCACACGTACGCTCCCCCTAAAGCGTTGTCGTACCCTCACCTGGACCCTAAACCGTCCCCGTCCCCTAACCCTAACCCTAGCCCGAACCCTAACCCTAACCCTTCCCCGAAGCCTGACCCTCACCCGTCCCCTAATCCTAACCCGTACGCTGACACTAACCCGCGCCCTCACACGTACGCTCCCCCTAAAGCGTTGTCGTACCCTCACCTGGACCCTAAACCGTCCCCGTCCCCTAACCCTAACCCTAGCCCGAACCCTAACCCTAACCCTTCCCCGAAGCCTGACCCTCACCCGTCCCCTAATCCTAACCCGTACGCTGACACTAACCCGCGCCCTCACACGTACGCTCCCCCTAAAGCGTTGTCGTACCCTCACCTGGACCCTAAACCGTCCCCGTCCCCTAACCCTAACCCTAGCCCGAACCCTAACCCTAACCCTGCCCCGAAGCCTGACCCTCATCCGTCCCCTAATCCTAACCCGTACGCTGACACTAACCCGCGCCCTCACACGTACGCTCCCCCTAAAGCGTTGTCGTACCCTCACCTGGACCCTAAACCGTCCCCGTCCCCTAACCCTAACCCTAGCCCGAACCCTAACCCTAACCCTGCCCCGAAGCCTGACCCTCACCCGTCCCCTAATCCTAACCCGTACGCTGACACTAACCCGCGCCCTCACACGTACGCTCCCCCTAAAGCGTTGTCGTACCCTCACCTGGACCCTAAACCGTCCCCGTCCCCTAACCCTAACCCTAGCCCGAACCCTAACCCTAACCCTTCCCCGAAGCCTGACCCTCACCCGTCCCCTAATCCTAACCCGTACGCTGACACTAACCCGCGCCCTCACACGTACGCTCCCCCTAAAGCGTTCTCGTACCCTCACCTGGACCCTAAACCGTCCCCGTCCCCTAACCCTAACCCTAGCCCGAACCCTAACCCTAACCCTTCCCCGAAGCCTGACCCTCACCCGTCCCCTAATCCTAACCCGTACGCTGACACTAACCCGCGCCCTCACACGTACGCTCCCCCTAAAGCGTTGTCGTACCCTCACCTGGACCCTAAACCGTCCCCGTCCCCTAACCCTAACCCTAGCCCGAACCCTAACCCTAACCCTGCCCCGAAGCCTGACCCTCACCCGTCCCCTAATCCTAACCCGTACGCTGACACTAACCCGCGCCCTCACACGTACGCTCCCCCTAAAGCGTTGTCGTACCCTCACCTGGACCCTAAACCGTCCCCGTCCCCTAACCCTAACCCTAGCCCGAACCCTAACCCTAACCCTTCCCCGAAGCCTGACCCTCACCCGTCCCCTAATCCTAACCCGTACGCTGACACTAACCCGCGCCCTCACACGTACGCTCCCCCTAAAGCGTTCTCGTACCCTCACCTGGACCCTAAACCGTCCCCGTCCCCTAACCCTAACCCTAGCCCGAACCCTAACCCTAACCCTGCCCCGAAGCCTGACCCTCACCCGTCCCCTAATCCTAACCCGTACGCTGACACTAACCTGCGCCCTCACACGTACGCTCCCCCTAAAGCGTTGTCGTACCCTCACCTGGACCCTAAACCGTCCCCGTCCCCTAACCCTAACCCTAGCCCGAACCCTAACCCTAACCCTGCCCCGAAGCCTGACCCTCACCCGTCCCCTAATCCTAACCCGTACGCTGACACTAACCCGCGCCCTCACACGTACGCTCCCCCTAAAGCGTTGTCGTACCCTCACCTGGACCCTAAACCGTCCCCGTCCCCTAACCCTAAACCTAGCCCGAACCCTAACCCTAACCCTGCCCCGAAGCCTGACCCTCACCCGTCCCCTAATCCTAACCCGTACGCTGACACTAACCCGCGCCCTCACACGTACGCTCCCCCTAAAGCGTTGTCGTACCCTCACCTGGACCCTAAACCGTCCCCGTCCCCTAACCCTAACCCTAGCCCGAACCCTAACCCTAACCCTTCCCCGAAGCCTGACCCTCACCCGTCCCCTAATCCTAACCCGTACGCTGACACTAACCCGCGCCCTCACACGTACGCTCCCCCTAAAGCGTTGTCGTACCCTCACCTGGACCCTAAACCGTCCCCGTCCCCTAACCCTAACCCTAGCCCGAACCCTAACCCTAACCCTTCCCCGAAGCCTGATCCTCACCCGTCCCCTAATCCTAACCCGTACGCTGACACTAACCCGCGCCCTCACACGTACGCTCCCCCTAAAGCGTTGTCGTACCCTCACCTGGACCCTAAACCGTCCCCGTCCCCTAACCCTAACCCTAGCCCGAACCCTAACCCTAACCCTTCCCCGAAGCCTGACCCTCACCCGTCCCCTAATCCTAACCCGTACGCTGACACTAACCCGCGCCCTCACACGTACGCTCCCCCTAAAGCGTTCTCGTACCCTCACCTGGACCCTAAACCGTCCCCGTCCCCTAACCCTAACCCTAGCCCGAACCCTAACCCTAACCCTTCCCCGAAGCCTGACCCTCACCCGTCCCCTAATCCTAACCCGTACGCTGACACTAACCCGCGCCCTCACACGTACGCTCCCCCAAAGCGTTGTCGTACCCTCACCTGGACCCTAAACCGTCCCCGTCCCCTAACCAAAACCCTAGCCCGAACCCTAACCCTAACCCTTCCCCGAAGCCTGACCCTCACCCGTCCCCTAATCCTAACCCGTACGCTGACACTAACCCGCGCCCTCACACGTATGCTCCCCCTAAAGCGTTCTCGTACCCTCACCTGGACCCTAAACCGTCCCCGTCCCCTAACCCTAACCCTAGCCCGAACCCTAACCCTAACCCTTCCCCGAAGCCTGACCCTCACCCGTCCCCTAATCCTAACCCGTACGCTGACACTAACCCGCGCCCTCACACGTACGCTCCCCCTAAAGCGTTCTCGTACCCTCACCTGGACCCTAAACCGTCCCCGTCCCCTAACCCTAACCCTAGCCCGAACCCTAACCCTAACCCTTCCCCGAAGCCTGACCCTCACCCGTCCCCTAATCCTAACCCGTACGCTGACACTAACCCGCGCCCTCACACGTACGCTCCCCCTAAAGCGTTGTCGTACCCTCACCTGGACCCTAAACCGTCCCCGTCCCCTAACCCTAACCCTAGCCCGAACCCTAACCCTAACCCTGCCCCGAAGCCTGACCCTCACCCGTCCCCTAATCCTAACCCGTACGCTGACACTAACCCGCGCCCTCACACGTACGCTCCCCCTAAAGCGTTGTCGTACCCTCACCTGGACCCTAAACCGTCCCCGTCCCCTAACCCTAACCCTAGCCCGAACCCTAACCCTAACCCTGCCCCGAAGCCTGATCCTCACCCGTCCCCTAAT
The DNA here is from genome assembly GCF_964374135.1 of Grampus griseus. Taxonomy (NCBI): domain Eukaryota; kingdom Metazoa; phylum Chordata; class Mammalia; order Artiodactyla; family Delphinidae; genus Grampus; species Grampus griseus. The sequence continues at coordinate 1,303 of NW_028132584.1, read as the reverse complement.
CCTAACCCGTACGCTGACACTAACCCGCGCCCTCACACGTACGCTCCCCCTAAAGCGTTGTCGTACCCTCACCTGGACCCTAAACCGTCCCCGTCCCCTAACCCTAACCCTAGCCCGAACCCTAACTCTAACCCTGCCCCGAAGCCTGACACTCACCCGTCCCCTAATCCTAACCCGTACGCTGACACTAACCCGCGCCCTCACACGAACGCTCCCCCTAAAGCGTTGTCGTACCCTCACCTGGACCCTAAACCGTCCCCGTCCCCTAACCCTAACCCTAGCCCGAACCCTAACTCTAACCCTGCCCCGAAGCCTGACCCTCACCCGTCCCCTAATCCTAACCCGTACGCTGACACTAACCCGCGCCCTCACACGTACGCTCCCCCTAAAGCGTTGTCGTACCCTCACCTGGACCCTAAACCGTCCCCGTCCCCTAACCCTAACCCTAGCCCGAACCCTAACCCTAACCCTGCCCCGAAGCCTGACCCTCACCCGTCCCCTAATCCTAACCCGTACGCTGACACTAACCCGCGCCCTCACACGTGCGCTCCCCCTAAAGCGTTGTCGTACCCTCACCTGGACCCTAAACCGTCCCCGTCCCCTAACCCTAACCCTAGCCCGAACCCTAACCCTAACCCTTCCCCGAAGCCTGACCCTCACCCGTCCCCTAATCCTAACCCGTACGCTGACACTAACCCGCGCCCTCACACGTACGCTCCCCCTAAAGCGTTCTCGTACCCTCACCTGGACCCTAAACCGTCCCCGTCCCCTAACCCTAACCCTAGCCCGAACCCTAACCCTAACCCTGCCCCGAAGCCTGACCCTCACCCGTCCCCTAATCCTAACCCGTACGCTGACACTAACCCGCGCCCTCACACGTACGCTCCCCCTAAAGCGTTCTCGTACCCTCACCTGGACCCTAAACCGTCCCCGTCCCCTAACCCTAACCCTAGCCCGAACCCTAACCCTAACCCTTCCCCGAAGCCTGAACCTCACCCGTCCCCTAATCCTAACCCGTACGCTGACACTAACCCGCGCCCTCACACGTACGCTCCCCCTAAAGCGTTGTCGTACCCTCACCTGGACCCTAAACCGTCCCCGTCCCCTAACCCTAACCCTAGCCCGAACCCTAACCCTAACCCTGCCCCGAAGCCTGACCCTCACCCGTCCCCTAATCCTAACCCGTACGCTGACACTAACCCGCGCCCTCACACGAAAGCTCCCCCTAAAGCGTTGTCGTACCCTCACCTGGACCCTAAACCGTCGCCGTCCCCTAACCCTAACCCTAGCCCTAACCCTAACC
>NW_028132585.1:0-56964 GCF_964374135.1 Grampus griseus | reverse complement strand
ACAAGTTCAGTATCACAGAAAGTGAAAAATGGATAAAGAACTTGTGGTACTTACGTATAATGCAGTATCACTCAGCAATGAAATCTATGTCATCAGGCCCGTAGCAGCATAATGAGTGGATTCAGGTACGATGATTCTAACTGAAATAAGTCACACAGAAAAAGAAACATCATAAGATATCACTAATACACGGAATGTAAACTTGGCTACACAGGAACTGAATTACGGAACAGAACAGGGTCTCAAATTTAGAAAACCAACATATGCTTGCTTAAGGGTAAATGTGAGTTGGGATGCTGCATAAAACCAGAGATTGAAATGAGCACAGATAAAGTTCCTTAAGCCAAATATGGAATAGACAAGAGCTACTCCTTGCTCAACGAAATGGACTCAACACCCCATATTAAACGCCTAAGAATGTACCTGACTAGTAAGTATCTTAAAACCTATGGATTGCTATGTCTCCAAAAGAGAATCAAGCGTGTGTACAGGGGCATAAACGCAGCAGTGATAGGATTGGAGAGGTTCGGTGAGCAAATGAAGACCCTTTGAAGTCATATTGCATGGTACCCATTCCACGGGTCTCAACTCTGCAGGTTTAAGGTATTCTTCCTTCAGCTAAAACATGCATGTGGAACCCAGAGTATGATCAACTGTGTGAACGGGAGACGTGTTCAAATATGTCTCAGTTTTCCTCCCCTGATACTCGGGTGCAACATTCCAGACGCTTTACTAACACTCTCCCCACTTGGAGAGTCAATGCCTTTAACCTCCTGTTTGGCCCAGTTTGCAATTTCTGCGGAAGATGAACAGGAATAGGGAGAACCAATGAGAGACTAGCTGGAGGTGTATGGACGGGCAAATTTAACTCTCATTTCCCACCAGGAAGAGGAAATAACCAAAGGCTCAGCATGACGTGCCAGAACCAGATTAGGGCCTGAAGCCATCCTGCAGTGTTGCGGCCAGGTCACAAGAAAGCGAGTTGAAGAAAGGAGCTCAGGGGCACTGTAATTCACAAACCTGCAGAGTTATAAATGACAGCTATCGTCCAAAAATATACTGAAGTAAGGCTGCCAAGAGGACTTGAAAGCGGGGCAGAATTGCAGGAAACCGATTTCAGGAGGTAGACTGAAATTGCATTGAAAGCATAGGAAAAGAGGCAGAACGTCCACAATGATGCACTTGGCCAAAAAGGGCGTATGCGTTTTTTCATGAATATATTCAGGAAAAAACGCATACGCCCTTTTTGTCCAACCAACCAAGCTTGCAAAGGAAATCTGCACTACAATGAAGTCTCACTTCCCCCTGGTCAAAAGGGCCATCTGAAAAAAGTGTAAAATCCAGAAAGTCAGGACAGGCCGTGGAGAACTGGGAGCCTTGTTGTGCTGATGGGCGGGATGTAAATTGCCAACAGACACTCGGGAGAAGTGTATGGTGTTTCCTGAAACATCTAAAAAACAAAGCAACAGAGCCTAGGGCACTTCCACTTATGGTCCTATAGCTTAGGGAAATTAAAATCATAAAGACACAGCCACCCCAAAGGTTGGGACGCCTCTGTTTACAGGAACCTCATTTACCGTACAAGTTCAATATCACAGAAAGTGAAAAATGGATAAAGAACTTGTGGTACTTACATACAATGCAGTATCACTCAGCAATGAAATCTATGTCATCAGGCCCGTAGCAGCATAATGAGTGGATTCAGGTACGATGATTCTAACTGAAATAAGTCACACAGAAAGAGAAACATCATAAGATATCACTAATACACGGAATGTAAACTTGGCTACAAAGGAACTGAATTCCAAAACAGAACAGGGTCGCAAATTTAGAAAACCAACTTATGCTTGCTTAAGGGGAAAGGTGAGTAGGGGTTCTGCATAAAACCAGAGATTGAAATGAGCACAGATAAAGTTCCTTAAGCCAAATATGGAATAGACAAGAGCTACTCCTTGCTCAACGAAATGGACTCAACACCCCATATTAAACGCCTAAGAATGTACCTGACTAGTAAGTATCTTAAAACCTATGGATTGCTATGTCTCCAAAAGAGAATCAAGCGTGTGTACAGGGGCATAAACGCAGCAGTGATAGGATTGGAGAGGTTCGGTGAGCAAATGAAAACCCTTTGAAGTCATATTGCATGGTATCCATTCCACGGGTTTCAACTACCCAGGTTTAAGGTATTCTTCCTTCAGCTAAAACATGCATGTGGAACCCAGAGTATGATCAACCGTGTGAATGGGAGACGTGTTCAAATATGTCTCAGTTTTCCTCCCCTGATACTCGGGTGCAACATTCCAGACGCTTTACTAACACTCTCCCGACTTGGAGAGTCAGTCCCTTTAACCTCCTGTTTGGCCCAGTTTGCAATTTCTGCGGAAGATGAACAGGAATAGCGAGAACCAATGAGAGACTAGCTGGAGGTGTCTGGACGGGCAAATTTAACTCTCATTTCCCACCAGGAAGAGGAAATAACCAAAGGCTCAGCGTGCCGTGCCGGAACCAGATTAGGGCCTGAAGCCATCCTGCGGTGTTGCGGCCAGGTCAAAAGAAAGCAAGTTGAAGAAAGGAGCTCAGGGGCACTGTAATTCACAAACCTGCAGAGTTATAAATGACAGCTATCGTCCAAAAATATACTGAAGTAAGGCTGCCAAGAGGACTTGAAAGCGGGGCAGAATTGCAGGAAACCGATTTCAGGAGGTAGACTGGAATTGCATTGAAAGCATAGGAAAAGAGGCAGAACGTCCACAATGATGCACTTGGCCAAAAAGGGCGTATGCGTTTTTTCTTGAATATATTCAGGAAAAAACGCATACGCCCTTTTTGGCCAACCAAGCAAGCTTGCAAAGGAAATCTGCACTACAATGAAGTCTCACTTCCCCCCGGTCAAAAGGGCCATCTGAAAAAAGTGTAAAATCCAGAAAGGCAGGACAGGCCATGGAGAACTGGGAGCCTTGTTATGCTGATGGGCGGGATATAAATTGCCAACAGACACTCGGGAGAACTGTATGGTGTTTCCTGAAACATCTAAAAAACAAAGCAACAGAGCCTAGGGCACTTCCACTTATGGTCCTATAGCTTAGGGAAATTAAAATAAAAAAGACACAGCCACCCCAATGTTTGGGACGCCTCTGTTTACAAGAATCTCGTTTACCGTACAAGTTCAGTATAACAGAAAGTGAAAAATGGATAAAGAACTTGTGGTACTTACGTACAATGCAGTATCACTCAGCAATGAAATCTATGTCATCAGGCCCGTAGCAGCATAATGAGTGGATTCAGGTACGATGATTCTAACGGAAATAAGTCACACAGAAAAAGAAACATCATAAGATATCACTAATACACGGAATGTAAACTTGGCTACACAGGAACTGAATTCCAAAACAGAACAGGGTCTCAAATTTAGAAAACCAACTTATGCTTGCTTAAGGGGAAAGGTGAGTTGGGGTGCTGCATAAAACCAGAGATTGAAATGAGCACAGATAAAGTTCCTTAAGCCAAATATGGAATAGACAAGAGCTACTCCTTGCTCAACGAAATGGACTCAACACCCCATATTAAACGCCTAAGAATGTACCTGACTAGTAAGTATCTTAAAACCTATGGATTGCTATGTCTCTAAAAGAGAATCAAGCGTGTGTACAGGGGCATAAACGCAGCAGTGATAGGATTGGAGAGGTTCGGTGAGCAAATGAAGACCCATTGAAGTCATATTGCATGGTACCCATTCCACGGGTCTCAACTCTGCAGGTTTAAGGTATTCTTCCTTCAGCTAAAACATGCATGTGGAACCCAGAATATGATCAACTGTGTGAACGGGAGACGTGTTCAAATATGTCTCAGTTTTCCTCCCCTGATACTCGGGTGCAACATTCCAGACGCTTTACTAACACTCTCCCCACTTGGAGAGTCAATGCCTTTAACCTCCTGTTTGGCCCAGTTTGCAATTTCTGCGGAAGATGAACAGGAATAGGGAGAACCAATGAGAGACTAGCTGGAGGTGTCTGGACGGGCAAATTTAACTCTCATTTCCCACCAGGAAGAGGAAATAACCAAAGGCTCAGCGTGCCGTGCTGGAACCAGATTAGGGCCTGAAGCAATCCTTCGGTGTTGCGGCCAGCTCACAAGAAAGCGAGTTGAAGAAAGGAGCTCAAGGGCACTGTAATTCACAAATCTGCAGAGTTATAAATGACAGCTATCGTCCAAAAATATACTGAAGTAAGGCTGCCAGGAGGACTTGAAAGCAGGGCAGAATTGCGGGAAACCAATTTCAGGAGGTAGACTGGAATTGCATTGAAAGCATAGGAAAAGAGGCAGAACGTCCACAATGATGCACTTGGCCAAAAAGGGCGTATGCGTTTTTTCCTGAATATATTGAGGAAAAAACGCATACGCCCTTTTTGGCCAACCAAGCAAGCTTGCAAAGGAAATCTGCACTACAATGAAGTCTCACTTCCCCCCGGTCAAAAGGGCCATCTGAAAAAAGTGTAAAATCCAGAAAGGCAGGACAGGCCATGGAGAACTGGGAGCCTTGTTATGCTGATGGGCGGGATGTAAATTGCCAACAGACACTCGGGAGAAGTGTATGGTGTTTCCTGTAACATCTAAAAAACAAAGCAACAGAGCCTAGGGCACTTCCACTTATGGTCCTATAGCTTAGGGAAATTAAAATCAAAAAGACACAGCCACCCCAAAGGTTGGGACGCCTCTGTTTCCAAGAACCTCATTTACCGTACAAGTTCAGTATCACAGAAAGTGAAAAATGGATAAAGAACTTGTGGTACTTACGTATAATGCAGTATCACTCAGCAATGAAATCTATGTCATCAGGCCCGTAGCAGCATAATGAGTGGATTCAGGTACGATGATTCTAACTGAAATAAGTCACACAGAAAAAGAAACATCATAAGATATCACTAATACACGGAATGTAAACTTGGCTACACAGGAACTGAATTACGGAACAGAACAGGGTCTCAAATTTAGAAAACCAACATATGCTTGCTTAAGGGTAAATGTGAGTTGGGATGCTGCATAAAACCAGAGATTGAAATGAGCACAGATAAAGTTCCTTAAGCCAAATATGGAATAGACAAGAGCTACTCCTTGCTCAACGAAATGGACTCAACACCCCATATTAAACGCCTAAGAATGTACCTGACTAGTAAGTATCTTAAAACCTATGGATTGCTATGTCTCCAAAAGAGAATCAAGCGTGTGTACAGGGGCATAAACGCAGCAGTGATAGGATTGGAGAGGTTCGGTGAGCAAATGAAGACCCTTTGAAGTCATATTGCATGGTACCCATTCCACGGGTCTCAACTCTGCAGGTTTAAGGTATTCTTCCTTCAGCTAAAACATGCATGTGGAACCCAGAGTATGATCAACTGTGTGAACGGGAGACGTGTTCAAATATGTCTCAGTTTTCCTCCCCTGATACTCGGGTGCAACATTCCAGACGCTTTACTAACACTCTCCCCACTTGGAGAGTCAATGCCTTTAACCTCCTGTTTGGCCCAGTTTGCAATTTCTGCGGAAGATGAACAGGAATAGGGAGAACCAATGAGAGACTAGCTGGAGGTGTATGGACGGGCAAATTTAACTCTCATTTCCCACCAGGAAGAGGAAATAACCAAAGGCTCAGCATGACGTGCCAGAACCAGATTAGGGCCTGAAGCCATCCTGCAGTGTTGCGGCCAGGTCACAAGAAAGCGAGTTGAAGAAAGGAGCTCAGGGGCACTGTAATTCACAAACCTGCAGAGTTATAAATGACAGCTATCGTCCAAAAATATACTGAAGTAAGGCTGCCAAGAGGACTTGAAAGCGGGGCAGAATTGCAGGAAACCGATTTCAGGAGGTAGACTGAAATTGCATTGAAAGCATAGGAAAAGAGGCAGAACGTCCACAATGATGCACTTGGCCAAAAAGGGCGTATGCGTTTTTTCATGAATATATTCAGGAAAAAACGCATACGCCCTTTTTGTCCAACCAACCAAGCTTGCAAAGGAAATCTGCACTACAATGAAGTCTCACTTCCCCCTGGTCAAAAGGGCCATCTGAAAAAAGTGTAAAATCCAGAAAGTCAGGACAGGCCGTGGAGAACTGGGAGCCTTGTTGTGCTGATGGGCGGGATGTAAATTGCCAACAGACACTCGGGAGAAGTGTATGGTGTTTCCTGAAACATCTAAAAAACAAAGCAACAGAGCCTAGGGCACTTCCACTTATGGTCCTATAGCTTAGGGAAATTAAAATCATAAAGACACAGCCACCCCAAAGGTTGGGACGCCTCTGTTTACAGGAACCTCATTTACCGTACAAGTTCAATATCACAGAAAGTGAAAAATGGATAAAGAACTTGTGGTACTTACATACAATGCAGTATCACTCAGCAATGAAATCTATGTCATCAGGCCCGTAGCAGCATAATGAGTGGATTCAGGTACGATGATTCTAACTGAAATAAGTCACACAGAAAGAGAAACATCATAAGATATCACTAATACACGGAATGTAAACTTGGCTACAAAGGAACTGAATTCCAAAACAGAACAGGGTCGCAAATTTAGAAAACCAACTTATGCTTGCTTAAGGGGAAAGGTGAGTAGGGGTTCTGCATAAAACCAGAGATTGAAATGAGCACAGATAAAGTTCCTTAAGCCAAATATGGAATAGACAAGAGCTACTCCTTGCTCAACGAAATGGACTCAACACCCCATATTAAACGCCTAAGAATGTACCTGACTAGTAAGTATCTTAAAACCTATGGATTGCTATGTCTCCAAAAGAGAATCAAGCGTGTGTACAGGGGCATAAACGCAGCAGTGATAGGATTGGAGAGGTTCGGTGAGCAAATGAAAACCCTTTGAAGTCATATTGCATGGTATCCATTCCACGGGTTTCAACTACCCAGGTTTAAGGTATTCTTCCTTCAGCTAAAACATGCATGTGGAACCCAGAGTATGATCAACCGTGTGAATGGGAGACGTGTTCAAATATGTCTCAGTTTTCCTCCCCTGATACTCGGGTGCAACATTCCAGACGCTTTACTAACACTCTCCCGACTTGGAGAGTCAGTCCCTTTAACCTCCTGTTTGGCCCAGTTTGCAATTTCTGCGGAAGATGAACAGGAATAGCGAGAACCAATGAGAGACTAGCTGGAGGTGTCTGGACGGGCAAATTTAACTCTCATTTCCCACCAGGAAGAGGAAATAACCAAAGGCTCAGCGTGCCGTGCCGGAACCAGATTAGGGCCTGAAGCCATCCTGCGGTGTTGCGGCCAGGTCAAAAGAAAGCAAGTTGAAGAAAGGAGCTCAGGGGCACTGTAATTCACAAACCTGCAGAGTTATAAATGACAGCTATCGTCCAAAAATATACTGAAGTAAGGCTGCCAAGAGGACTTGAAAGCGGGGCAGAATTGCAGGAAACCGATTTCAGGAGGTAGACTGGAATTGCATTGAAAGCATAGGAAAAGAGGCAGAACGTCCACAATGATGCACTTGGCCAAAAAGGGCGTATGCGTTTTTTCTTGAATATATTCAGGAAAAAACGCATACGCCCTTTTTGGCCAACCAAGCAAGCTTGCAAAGGAAATCTGCACTACAATGAAGTCTCACTTCCCCCCGGTCAAAAGGGCCATCTGAAAAAAGTGTAAAATCCAGAAAGGCAGGACAGGCCATGGAGAACTGGGAGCCTTGTTATGCTGATGGGCGGGATGTAAATTGCCAACAGACACTCGGGAGAAGTGTATGGTGTTTAATGTAACATCTAAAAAACAAAGCAACAGAGCCTAGGGCACTTCCACTTATGGTCCTATAGCTTAGGGAAATTAAAATCAAAAAGACACAGCCACCCCAAAGGTTGGGACGCCTCTGTTTCCAAGAACCTCATTTACCGTACAAGTTCAGTATCACAGAAAGTGAAAAATGGATAAAGAACTTGTGGTACTTACGTATAATGCAGTATCACTCAGCAATGAAATCTATGTCATCAGGCCCGTAGCAGCATAATGAGTGGATTCAGGTACGATGATTCTAACTGAAATAAGTCACACAGAAAAAGAAACATCATAAGATATCACTAATACACGGAATGTAAACTTGGCTACACAGGAACTGAATTACAGAACAGAACAGGGTCTCAAATTTAGAAAACCAACATATGCTTGCTTAAGGGGAAAGGTGAGTTGGGGTCCTGCATAAAACCAGAGATTGAAATGAGCACAGATAAAGTTCCTTAAGCCAAATATGGAATAGACAAGAGCTACTCCTTGCTCAACGAAATGGACTCAACACCGCATATTAAACGCCTAAGAATGTACCTGACTAGTAAGTATCTTAAAACCTATGGATTGCTATGTCTCCGAAAGAGAATCAAGCATGTGTACAGGGGCATAAACGCAGCAGTGATAGGATTCGAGAGGTTCGGTGAGGAAATGAAGACCCTTTGAAGTCATATTGCATGGTACCCATTCCACGGGTCTCAACTCTGCAGGTTTAAGGTATTCTTCCTTCAGCTAAAACATCAATGTGGAACCCGGAGTATTATCAACCGTGTGAATGGGAAACGTGTTCAAATATGTCTCAGTTTTCCTCCCCTGATACTCGGGTGCAACATTCCAGACGCTTTACTAACACTCTCCCGACTTGGAGAGTCTGTCCCTTTAACCTCCTGTTTGGCCCAGTTTGCAATTTCTGCGGAAGATGAACAGGAATAGCGAGAACCAATGAGAGACTAGCTGGAGGTGTCTGGACGGGCAAATTTAACTCTCATTTCCCACCAGGAAGAGGAAATAACCAAAGGCTCAGCGTGCCGTGCCGGAACCAGATTAGGGCCTGAAGCCATCCTGCAGTGTTGCGGCCAGGTCACAAGAAAGCGAGTTGAAGAAAGGAGCTCAGGGGCACTGTAATTCACAAACCTGCAGAGTTATAAATGACAGCTATCGTCCAAAAATATACTGAAGTAAGGCTGCCAAGAGGACTTGAAAGCGGGGCAGAATTGCAGGAAACCGATTTCAGGAGGTAGACTGAAATTGCATTGAAAGCATAGGAAAAGAGGCAGAACGTCCACAATGATGCACTTGGCCAAAAAGGGCGTATGCGTTTTTTCATGAATATATTCAGGAAAAAACGCATACGCACTTTTTGTCCAACCAACCAAGCTTGCAAAGGAAATCTGCACTACAATGAAGTCTCACTTCCCCCTGGTCAAAAGGGCCATCTGAAAAAAGTGTAAAATCCAGAAAGTCAGGACAGGCCGTGGAGAACTGGGAGCCTTGTTGTGCTGATGGGCGGGATGTAAATTGCCAACAGACACTCGGGAGAAGTGTATGGTGTTTCCTGAAACATCTAAAAAACAAAGCAACAGAGCCTAGGGCACTTCCACTTATGGTCCTATAGCTTAGGGAAATTAAAATCATAAAGACACAGCCACCCCAAAGGTTGTGACGCCTCTGTTTACAGGAACCTCATTTACCGTACAAGTTCAATATCACAGAAAGTGAAAAATGGATAAAGAATTTGTGGTACTTACATACAATGCAGTATCACTCAGCAATGAAATCTATGTCATCAGGCCCGTAGCAGCATAATGAGTGGATTCAGGTACGATGATTCTAACTGAAATAAGTCACACAGAAAGAGAAACATCATAAGATATCACTAATACACGGAATGTAAACTTGGCTACAAAGGAACTGAATTCCAAAACAGAACAGGGTCGCAAATTTAGAAAACCAACTTATGCTTGCTTAAGGGGAAAGGTGAGTAGGGGTTCTGCATAAAACCAGAGATTGAAATGAGCACAGATAAAGTTCCTTAAGCCAAATATGGAATAGACAAGAGCTACTCCTTGCTCAACGAAATGGACTCAACACCCCATATTAAACGCCTAAGAATGTACCTGACTAGTAAGTATCTTAAAACCTATGGATTGCTATGTCTCCAAAAGAGAATCAAGCGTGTGTACAGGGGCATAAACGCAGCAGTGATAGGATTGGAGAGGTTCGGTGAGCAAATGAAAACCCTTTGAAGTCATATTGCATGGTATCCATTCCACGGGTTTCAACTACCCAGGTTTAAGGTATTCTTCCTTCAGCTAAAACATGCATGTGGAACCCAGAGTATGATCAACCGTGTGAATGGGAGACGTGTTCAAATATGTCTCAGTTTTCCTCCCCTGATACTCGGGTGCAACATTCCAGACGCTTTACTAACACTCTCCCGACTTGGAGAGTCAGTCCCTTTAACCTCCTGTTTGGCCCAGTTTGCAGTTTCTGCGGAAGATGAACAGGAATAGCGAGAACCAATGAGAGACTAGCTGGAGGTGTCTGGACGGGCAAATTTAACTCTCATTTCCCACCAGGAAGAGGAAATAACCAAAGGCTCAGCGTGCCGTGCCGGAACCAGATTAGGGCCTGAAGCCATCCTGCGGTGTTGCGGCCAGGTCAAAAGAAAGCAAGTTGAAGAAAGGAGCTCAGGGGCACTGTAATTCACAAACCTGCAGAGTTATAAATGACAGCTATCGTCCAAAAATATACTGAAGTAAGGCTGCCAAGAGGACTTGAAAGCGGGGCAGAATTGCAGGAAACCGATTTCAGGAGGTAGACTGGAATTGCATTGAAAGCATAGGAAAAGAGGCAGAACGTCCACAATGATGCACTTGGCCAAAAAGGGCGTATGCGTTTTTTCTTGAATATATTCAGGAAAAAACGCATACGCCCTTTTTGGCCAACCAAGCAAGCTTGCAAAGGAAATCTGCACTACAATGAAGTCTCACTTCCCCCCGGTCAAAAGGGCCATCTGAAAAAAGTGTAAAATCCAGAAAGGCAGGACAGGCCATGGAGAACTGGGAGCCTTGTTATGCTGATGGGCGGGATGTAAATTGCCAACAGACACTCGGGAGAAGTGTATGGTGTTTAATGTAACATCTAAAAAACAAAGCAACAGAGCCTAGGGCACTTCCACTTATGGTCCTATAGCTTAGGGAAATTAAAATCAAAAAGACACAGCCACCCCAAAGGTTGGGACGCCTCTGTTTCCAAGAACCTCATTTACCGTACAAGTTCAGTATCACAGAAAGTGAAAAATGGATAAAGAACTTGTGGTACTTACGTATAATGCAGTATCACTCAGCAATGAAATCTATGTCATCAGGCCCGTAGCAGCATAATGAGTGGATTCAGGTACGATGATTCTAACTGAAATAAGTCACACAGAAAAAGAAACATCATAAGATATCACTAATACACGGAATGTAAACTTGGCTACACAGGAACTGAATTACAGAACAGAACAGGGTCTCAAATTTAGAAAACCAACATATGCTTGCTTAAGGGGAAAGGTGAGTTGGGGTCCTGCATAAAACCAGAGATTGAAATGAGCACAGATAAAGTTCCTTAAGCCAAATATGGAATAGACAAGAGCTACTCCTTGCTCAACGAAATGGACTCAACACCGCATATTAAACGCCTAAGAATGTACCTGACTAGTAAGTATCTTAAAACCTATGGATTGCTATGTCTCCGAAAGAGAATCAAGCATGTGTACAGGGGCATAAACGCAGCAGTGATAGGATTCGAGAGGTTCGGTGAGGAAATGAAGACCCTTTGAAGTCATATTGCGTGGTACCCATTCCACGGGTCTCAACTCTGCAGGTTTAAGGTATTCTTCCTTCAGCTAAAACATCAATGTGGAACCCGGAGTATTATCAACCGTGTGAATGGGAAACGTGTTCAAATATGTCTCAGTTTTCCTCCCCTGATACTCGGGTGCAACATTCCAGACGCTTTACTAACACTCTCCCGACTTGGAGAGTCAGTCCCTTTAACCTCCTGTTTGGCCCAGTTTGCAATTTCTGCGGAAGATGAACAGGAATAGCGAGAACCAATGAGAGACTAGCTGGAGGTGTCTGGACGGGCAAATTTAACTCTCATTTCCCACCAGGAAGAGGAAATAACCAAAGGCTCAGCGTGCCGTGCCGGAACCAGATTAGGGCCTGAAGCCATCCTGCGGTGTTGCGGCCAGGTCAAAAGAAAGCAAGTTGAAGAAAGGAGCTCAGGGGCACTGTAATTCACAAACCTGCAGAGTTATAAATGACAGCTATCGTCCAAAAATATACTGAAGTAAGGCTGCCAAGAGGACTTGAAAGCGGGGCAGAATTGCAGGAAACCGATTTCAGGAGGTAGACTGGAATTGCATTGAAAGCATAGGAAAAGAGGCAGAACGTCCACAATGATGCACTTGGCCAAAAAGGGCGTATGCGTTTTTTCCTGAATATATTCAGGAAAAAACGCATACGCCCTTTTTGGCCAACCAAGCAAGCTAGCAAAGGAAATCTGCACTACAATGAAGTCTCACATCCCCCCGGTCAAAAGGGCCATCTGAAAAAAGTGTAAAATCCAGAAAGGCAGGACAGGCCATGGAGAACTGGGAGCCTTGTTATGCTGATGGGCGGGATGTAAATTGCCAACAGACACTCGGGAGAAGTGTATGGTGTTTCCTGAAACATCTAAAAAACAAAGCAACAGAGCCTAGGGCACTTCCACTTATGGTCCTATAGCTTAGGGAAATTAAAATAAAAAAGACACAGCCACCCCAATGTTTGGGACGCCTCTGTTTACAAGAATCTCGTTTACCGTACAAGTTCAGTATAACAGAAAGTGAAAAATGGATAAAGAACTTGTGGTACTTACGTACAATGCAGTATCACTCAGCAATGAAATCTATGTCATCAGGCCCGTAGCAGCATAATGAGTGGATTCAGGTACGATGATTCTAACGGAAATAAGTCACACAGAAAAAGAAACATCATAAGATATCACTAATACACGGAATGTAAACTTGGCTACACAGGAACTGAATTCCAAAACAGAACAGGGTCTCAAATTTAGAAAACCAACTTATGCTTGCTTAAGGGGAAAGGTGAGTTGGGGTGCTGCATAAAACCAGAGATTGAAATGAGCACAGATAAAGTTCCTTAAGCCAAATATGGAATAGACAAGAGCTACTCCTTGCTCAACGAAATGGACTCAACACCCCATATTAAACGCCTAAGAATGTACCTGACTAGTAAGTATCTTAAAACCTATGGATTGCTATGTCTCCAAAAGAGAATCAAGCGTGTGTACAGGGGCATAAACGCAGCAGTGATAGGATTGGAGAGGTTCGGTGAGCAAATGAAGACCCTTTGAAGTCATATTGCATGGTACCCATTCCACGGGTCTCAACTCTCCAGGTTTAAGGTATTCTTCCTTCAGCTAAAACATGCATGTGGAACCCAGAGTATGATCAACCGTGTGAATGGGAGACGTGTTCAAATATGTCTCAGTTTTCCTCCCCTGGTACTCGGGTGCAACATTCCAGACACTTTACTAACACTCTCCCCACTTGGAGAGTCAGCGTCTTTAACCTCCTGTTTGGCCCAGTTTGCAATTTCTGCGGAAGATGAACAGGAATAGGGAGAACCAATGAGACACTAGCTGGAGGTGTCTGGACGGGCAAATTTAACTCTCATTTCCCACCAGGAAGAGGAAATAACCAAAGGCTCAGCGTGCCGTGCCGGAAACAGATTAGGGCCTGAAGCCATCCTGCGGTGTTGCGGCCAGGTCACAAGAAAGCGAGTTGAAGAAAGGAGCTCAGGGGCACTGTAATTCACAAACCTGCAGAGTTATAAATGACAGCTATCGTCCAAAAATATACTTAAGTAAGGCTGCCAAGAGGACTTGAAAGCGGGGCAGAATTGCAGGAAACCGATTTCAGGAGGTAGACTGGAATTGCATTGAAAGCATAGGAAAAGAGGCAGAACGTCCACAATGATGCACTTGGCCAAAAAGGGCGTATGCGTTTTTTCCTGAATATATTCAGGAAAAAACGCATACGCCCTTTTTGGCCAACCAAGCAAGCTTGCAAAGGAAATCTGCACTACAATGAAGTCTCACTTCCTTCCGGTCAAAAGGGCCATCTGAAAAAAGTGTAAAATCCAGAAAGGCAGGACAGGCCATGGAGAACTGGGAGCCTTGTTATGCTGATGGGCGGGATGTAAATTGCCAACAGACACTCGGGAGAAGTGTATGGTGTTTCCTGAAACATCTAAAAAACAAAGCAACAGAGCCTAGGGCACTTCCACTTATGGTCCTATAGCTTAGGGAAATTAAAATCAAAAAGACACAGCCACCCCAAAGTTTGGGATGGCTCTGTTTACAAGAACATTGTTTACAGTACAAGTTCAACATCGCAGAAATTGAAAAATGGATAAAGAACTTGTGGTACTTACGTACAATGCAGTATCACTCAGCAATGAAATCTATGACATCAGGCCCGTAGCAGCATAATGAGTGGATTCAGGTACGATGATTCTAACTGAAATAAGTCACACAGAAAAAGAATCATCATAAGATATCACTAATACACGGAATGTAAACTTGGCTACACAGGAACTGAATTCCAAAACAGAACAGGGTCTCAAATTTAGAAAACCAACTTATGCTTGCTTAAGAGGAAAGGTGAGTTGGGGTGCTGCATAAAACCAGAGATTGAAATGAGCACAGATAAAGTTCCTTAAGCCAAATATGGAATAGACTAGAGCTACTCCTTGCTCAACGAAATGGACTCAACACCCCATATTAAATGCCTAAGAATGTACCTGACTAGTAAGTATCTTAAAACCTAGGGATTGCTATGTCTCCAAAAGGGAAACAAGCGTGTGTACAGGGGCATAAACGCAGCAGTGATAGGATTGGAGAGGTTCGGTGAGCAAATGAAGACCCTTTGAAGTCATATTGCATGGTACCCATTACACGGGTCTCAACTCTCCAGGTTTAAGGTATTCTTCCTTCAGCTAAAACATGCATGTGGAACCCAGAGTACGATCAACGGTGTGAACGGGAGACGTGTTCAAATATGTCTCAGTTTTCGTACCCTGGTACTCGGGTGCAACATTCCAGACGCTTTAGTAACACTCTCCCCACTTCGAGAGTCAGTGCCTTTAACCTCCTGTTTGGCCCAGTTTGCAATTTCTGCGGAAGATGAACAGGAATAGGGAGAACCAATGAGAGACTAGCTGGAGGTGTCTGGACGGGCAAATTTAACTCTCATTTCCCACCAGGAAGAGGAAATAACCAAAGGCTCAGCGTGCCGTGCTGGAACCCGATTAGGGCCTGAAGCCATCCTGCGGTGTTGCGGCCAGGTCACAAGAAAGCGAGTTGAAGAAAGGAGCTCAGGGGCACTGTAATTCACAAAACTGCAGAGTTATAAATGACAGCTATCGTCCAAAAATATACTGAAGTAAGGCTGCCAAGAGGACTTGAAAGCGGGGCAGAATTGCAGGAAACCGATTTCAGGAGGTAGACTGGAATTGCATTGAAAGCATAGGAAAAGAGGCAGAACGTCCACAATGATGCACTTGGCCAAAAAGGGCGTATGCGTTTTTTCCTGAATATATTCAGGAAAAAACGCATACGCGCTTTTTGGCCAACCAAGCAAGCTTGCAAAGGAAATCTGCACTACAATGAAGTCTCACTTCCTTCCGGTCAAAAGGGCCATCTGAAAAAAGTGTAAAATCCAGAAAGGCAGGACAGGCCATGGAGAACTGGGAGCCTTGTTATGCTGATGGGCGGGATGTAAATTGCCAACAGACACTCGGGAGAAGTGTATGGTGTTTCCTGAAACATCTAAAAAACAAAGCAACAGAGCCTAGGGCACTTCCACTTATGGTCCTATAGCTTAGGGAAATTAAAATCAAAAAGACACAGCCACCCCAAAGTTTGGGATGGCTCTGTTTACAAGAACATCGTTTACAGTACAAGTTCAACATCGCAGAAAGTGAAAAATGGATAAAGAAGTTGTGGTATTTACTTACAAAGCAATATCACTCAGCAATGAAATCTATGTCATCAGGCCCTTAGCAGCACAATGAGTGGAATCAGGTATGATGATTCTAACTGAAATAAGTCACACAGAAAAAGAAACATCATAAGATATCAGTAATACACGGAATGTAAACTTGGCTACACAGGAACTGAATTACAGAACAGAACAGTGTCTCAAATTTAGAAAACCAACTTATGCTTGCTTAAGGGGAAAGGTGAGTTGGGGTGCTGCATAAAACCAGAGATTGAAATGAGCACAGATAAAGTTCCTTAAGCCAAATATGGAATAGACAAGAGCTACTCCTTGCTCAACGAAATGGACTCAACACCCCATATTAAACGCCTAAGAATGTACCTGACTAGTAAGTATCTTAAAACCTAGGGATTGCTATGTCTCCAAAAGAGAATCAATCGTGTGTACAGGGGCATAAACGCAGCAGTGATAGGATTGGAGAGGTTCGGTGAGCAAATGAAGACCCTTTGAAGTCATATTGCATGGTACCCATTCCACGGGTCTCAACTCTCCAGGTTTAAGGTATTCTTCCTTCAGCTAAAACATGCATGTGGAACCCAGAGTATGATCCACCGTGTGAACGGGAGACTTGTTCAAATATGTCTCAGTTTTCCTCCCCTGGTACTCGGGTGCAACATTCCAGACGCTTTACTAACACTCTCGCGACTTGGAGAGTCAGTCCCTTTAACCTCCTGTTTGGCCCAGTTTGCAATTTCTGCGGAAGATGAACAGGAATAGCGAGAACCAATGAGAGACTAGCTGGAGGTGTCTGGACGGGCAAATTTAACTCTCATTTCCCACCAGGAAGAGGAATTAACCAAAGGCTCAGCGTGCCGTGCCGGAACCAGATTAGGGCCTGAAGCCATCCTGCGGTGTTGCGGCCAGGTCACAAGAAAGCGAGTTGAAGAAAGGAGCTCAGGGGCACTGTAATGCACAAACCTGCAGAGTTATAAATGACAGCTACCGTCCAAAAATATACTGAAGTAAGGCTGCCAAGAGGACTTGAAAGCGGGGCAGAATTGCAGGAAACCAATTTCAGGAGGTAGACTGGAATTGCATTGAATGCATAGGAAAAGAGGCAGAACGTCCACAATGATGCACTTGGCCAAAAAGGGCGTATGCGTTTTTTCTTGAATATATTCAGGAAAAAACGCATACGCCCTTTTTGGCCAACCAAGCAAGCTTGCAAAGGAAATCTGCACTACAATGAAGTCTCACATCCCCCCGGTCAAAAGGGCCATCTGAAAAAAGTGTAAAATCCAGAAAGGCAGGACAGGCCATGGAGAACTGGGAGCCTTGTTATGCTGATGGGCGGGATGTAAATTGCCAACAGACACTCGGGAGAAGTGTATGGTGTTTCCTGAAACATGTAAAAAACAAAGCAACAGAGCCTAGGGCACTTCCACTTATGGTCCTATAGCTTAGGGAAATTAAAATCAAAAAGACACAGCCACCCCAAAGTTTGGGACGTCTCTGTTTACAAGAACCACTTTTACCATACAAGTTCAATATCACAGAAAGTGAAAAATGGATAAAGAACTTGTGGTACTTACGTACAATGCAGTATCACTCAGCAATGAAATCTATGTCATCAGGCCCGTAGCAGCATAATGAGTGGATTCAGGTACGATGATTCTAACTGAAATAAGTCACACAGAAAAAGAAACATCATAAGATATCAGTAATACACGGAATGTAAACTTGGCTACGCAGGAACTGAATTACAGAACAGAACAGGGTCTCAAATTTAGAAAACCAACTTATGCTTGCTTAAGGGGAAAGGTGAGTTGGGGTGCTGCATAAAACCAGAGATTGAAATGAGCACAGATAAAGTTCCTTAAGCCAAATATGGAATAGACAAGAGCTACACCTTGCTCAACGAAATGGACTCAACACCGCATATTAAACGCCTAAGAATGTACCTGACTAGTAAGTATCTTAAAACCTATGGATTGCTATGTCTCCGAAAGAGAATCAAGCATGTGTACAGGGGCATAAACGCAGCAGTGATAGGATTGGAGAGGTTTGGTGAGCAAATGAAGCCCCTTTGAAGTCATATTGCATGGTACCCATTCCACGGGTTTCAACTACCCAGGTTTAAGGTATTCTTCCTTCAGCTAAAACATGCATGTGGAACCTAGAGTATGATCAACCATGTGATCGGGAGACGTGTTCAAATATGTCTCAGTTTTCGTACCCTGGTACTCGGGTGCAACATTCCAGACGCTTTAGTAACACTCTCCCCACTTGGAGAGTCAGTGCCTTTAACCTCCTGTTTGGCCCAGTTTGCAATTTCTGCGGAAGATGAACAGGAATAGCGAGAACCAATGAGAGACTAGCTGGAGGTGTCTGGACGGGCAAATTTAACTCTCATTTCCCACCAGGAAGAGGAATTAACCAAACGCTCACCGTGCCGTGCCGGAACCACATAAGGGCCTGAAGCCATCCTGCGGTGTTGCGGCCAGGTCACAAGAAAGCGAGTTGAAGAAAGGAGCTCAGGGGCACTGTAATGCACAAACCTGCAGAGTTATAAATGACAGCTATTGTCCAAAAATATACTGAAGTAAGGCTGCCAAGAGGACTTGAAAGCGGGGCAGAATTGCAGGAAACCGATTTCAGGAGGTAGACAGGAATTGCATTGAAAGCATAGGAAAAGAGGCAGAACGTCCACAATGATGCACTTGGCCAAAAAGGGCATATGCGTTTTTTCCTGAATATATTCAAGAAAAAACGCATACGCACTTTTTGGCCAACCAAGCAAACTTGCAAAGGAAATCTGCACTACAATGAAGTCTCACTTCCCCCCGGTCAAACGGGCCATCTGAAAAAAGTGTAAAATCCACAAAGGCAGGACAGGCCATGGAGAACTGGGAGCCTTGTTATGCTGATGGGCGGGATGTAAATTGCCAACAGACACTTGGTAGAAGTGTATGGTGTTTCCTGAAACATCTAAAAAACAAAGCAACGGAGCCTAGGGCACTTCCACTTATGGTCCTATAGCTTAGGGAAATTAAAATCAAAAAGACATAGCCACCCCAAAGTTTGGGACGCCTCTGTTTACAAGAACCTCGTTTACCGTACAAGTTCAGTATCACAGAAAGTGAAAAATGGATAAAGAACTTGTGGTACTTACGTACAATGCAGTATCACTCAGCAATGAAATCTATGTCATCAGGCCCGTAGCAGCATAATGAGTGGATTCAGGTACGATGATTCTAACTGAAATAAGTCACACAGAAAAAGAATCATCATAAGATATCACTAATACACGGAATGTAAACTTGGCTACACAGGAACTGAATTCCAAAACAGAACAGGGTCTCAAATTTAGAAAACCAACTTATGCTTGCTTAAGAGGAAAGTTGAGTTGGGGTGCGGCATAAAACCAGAGATTGAAATGAGCACAGATAAATTTCCTTAAGCCAAATATGGAATAGACAAGAGCTACTCCTTGCTCAACGAAATGGACTCAACACCCCATATTAAATGCCTAAGAATGTACCTGACTAGTAAGTATCTTAAAACCTAGGGATTGCTATGTCTCCAAAAGGGAATCAAGCATGTGTACAGGGGCATAAACGCAGCAGTGATAGGATTGGAGAGGTTCGGTGAGCAAATGAAGACCCTTTGAAGTCATATTGCATGGTACCCATTCCACGGGTCTCAACTCTCCAGGTTTAAGTTATTCTTCCTTCAGCTAAAACATGCATGTGGAACCCAGAGTATGATCAACTGTGTGAACGGGAGACGTGTTCAAATATGTCTCAGTTTTCCTCCCCTGGTACTCGGGTGCAACATTCCAGACGCTTTACTAACACTCTCCCCACTTGGAGAGTCAGCGCCTTTAACCTCCTGTTTGGCCCAGTTTGCAATTTCTGCGGAAGATGAACAGGAATAGGGAGAACCAATGAGAGACTAGCTGGAGGTGTCTGGACGGGCAAATTTAACTCTCATTTCCCACCAGGAAGAGGAAATAACCAAAGGCTCAGCGTGCCGTGCCGGAACCAGATTAGGGCCTGAAGCCATCCTGCGGTGTTGCGGCCAGGTCACAAGAAAGCGAGTTGAAGAAAGGAGATCAGGGGCACTGTAATTCACAAACCTGCAGAGTTATAAATGACAGCTATCGTCCAAAAATATACTGAAGTAAGGCTGCCAAGAGGACTTGAAAGCGGGGCAGAATTGCAGGAAACCGATTTCAGGAGGTAGACTGGAATTGCATTGAAAGCATAGGAAAAGAGGCAGAACGTCCACAATGATGCACTTGGCCAAAAAGTGCGTATGCGTTTTTTCCTGAACATATTCAGGAAAAAACGCATACGCCCTTTTTGGCCAACCAAGCAAGCTTGCAAAGGAAATCTGCACTACAATGAAGTCTCACTTCCCCCCAGTCAAAAGGGCCATCTGAAAAAAGTGTAAAATCCAGAAAGGCAGGACAGGCCATGGAGAACTGGGAGCCTTGTTATGCTGATGGTCGGGATGTAAATTGCCAACAGAAACTTGGGAGAAGTGTATGGTGTTTCCTGAAACATCTAAAAAACAAAGCAACAGAGCCTAGGGCACTTCCACTTATGGTCCTATAGCTTAGGGAAATTAAAATCAAAAAGACACAGCCACCACAATGTTTGGGACGGCTCTGTTTACAAGAACCTCGTTTACAGTACAAGTTCAACATCGCAGAAAGTGAAAAATGGATAAAGAAGTTGTGGTATTTACTTACAAAGCAATATCACTCAGCAATGAAATCTATGTCATCAGGCCCTTAGCAGCACAATGAGTGGATTCAGGTATGATGATTCTAACTGAAATAAGTCACACAGAAAAAGAAACATCATAAGATATCAGTAATACACGGAATGTAAACTTGGCTACACAGGAACTGAATTACAGAACAGAACAGGGTCTCAAATTTAGAAAACCAACTTATGCTTGCTTAAGGGGAAAGGTGAGTTGGGGTGCTGCATAAAACCAGAGATTGAAATGAGCACAGATAAAGTTCCTTAAGCCAAATATGGAATAGACAAGAGCTACTCCTTGCTCAACGAAATGGAGTCAACACCCCATATTAAACGCCTAAGAATGTACCTGACTAGTAAGTATCTTAAAACCTAGGGATTGCTATGTCTCCGAAAGAGAATCAAGCATGTGTACAGGGGCATAAACGCAGCAGTGATAGGATTGGAGAGGTTCGGTGAGCAAATGAAGACCCATTGAAGTCATATTGCATGATACCCATTCCACGGGTTTCAACTACCCAGGTTTAAGGTATTCTTCCTTCAGCTAAAACATGCATGTGGAACCTAGAGTATGATCAACCATGTGATCGGGAGACGTGTTCAAATATGTCTCAGTTTTCGTACCCTGGTACTCGGGTGCAACATTCCAGACGCTTTACTAACACTCTCCCGACTTGGAGAGTCAGTCCCTTTAACCTCCTGTTTGGCCCAGTTTGCAATTTCTGCGGAAGATGAACAGGAATAGCGAGAACCAATGAGAGACTAGCTGGAGGTGTCTGGACGGGCAAATTTAACTCTCATTTCCCACCAGGAAGAGGAATTAACCAAAGACTCAGCGTGCCGTGCCGGAACCAGATTAGGGCCTGAAGCCATCCTGCGGTGTTGCGGCCAGGTCACAAGAAAGCGAGTTGAAGAAAGGAGCTCAGGGGCACTGTAATGCACAAACCTGCAGAGTTATAAATGACAGCTACCGTCCAAAAATATACTGAAGTAAGGCTGCCAAGAGGACTTGAAAGCGGGACAGAATTGCAGGAAACCGATTTCAGGAGGTAGACTGGAATTGCATTGAAAGCATAGGAAAAGAGGCAGAACGTCCACAATGATGCACTTGGCCAAAAAGGGCGTATGCGTTTTTTCCTGAATATATTCAGGAAGAAACGCATACGCCCTTTTTGGCCAACCAAGCAAGCTTGCAAAGGAAATCTGCACTACAATGAAGTCTCACTTCCCCCCGGTCAAAAGGGCCATCTGAAAAAAGTGTAAAATCCAGAAAGGCAGGACAGGCCATGGAGAACTGGGAGCCTTGTTATTCTGATGGGCGGGATGTAAATTGCCAACAGACACTCGGGAGAAGTGTATGGTGTTTCCTGAAACATCTAAAAAACAAAGCAACAGAGCCTAGGGCACTTCCACTTATGGTCCTATAGCTTAGGGAAATTAAAATCAAAAAGACACCGCCACCCCAAAATCTGGGACGGCTCTTTTTACAGAAATCTCTTCTACGGCACAAGTTAAATATCTCAGAGAGCAAATAATGGATAAAGAAGTTGCGGTACTTATGTACAACAGAATACCACTCAGCAATGAAATCTATGTCACCAGGCCCGTGCCAGCATAATGAGTGGATTGAGGCACGATGATTCTAAGTGAAATAAGTCACACAGAAAAAGAAACATCATAAGGTATCACTAATACACGGAATGTGAACTTGGCTACACATGAACTGAATTACAAAACAGAACAGGGTCTCAAGTTTAGAAAACCAACTTATGCCTGCTTAAGGGGGAAGGTGAGTTGGGGTGCTGCATGAAAGCAGAGTTTGAAATTAGCACAGATACCGTTCCATAAGCCAAATATGTAATAGACAAGACCTACCCCTTGCTCAACGAAATGGATTCAACAATGAGGTATCACCTCACACCTGGTAGAATAGGCATCATAGAAAATCTACAAACAAAAAATGCTGGAAATGGTGTGGTGAAAAGGAACCCTCTTCCACTATTGTTGGGAATATAAATTGATACAGTCATTATGGAGAACAATATGGAATTTCTTAAGAAACTAACAATAGAATTACCATATGATACAGCAATCCCAGTACTGGACATATACCCAGACAAAACCATAAATCAAAAAGAGTCATTCACCGCAATGTTCAGTGCATCACTATTTACAATATCGAGGTAATGGAAGCAACCTAAATGCCCACAGACAGACGAATGCATAAAGCTGTGGTACATATATAAAATGGAATATTACTAAGCCATGAAAAGGAATGAAATTGGGTCATTTGTAGAGACGTCGATGGATCTAGAGACTGTCATACAGAGTGAAGTAAGTCAGAAAGAGAAAAACAAATCTTGTATATTCATGCATATATGTGGAACCTAGAAAAACTGTACAGATTAACCATTTTGCAAGGCATAAATAGAGCAACAGATGTAGACAACAAACGTATGGACAACAAGGGGGGAAAGCTGTTGGGGGGGTGGTGGTGGGACGAGTTGAGAGACTGGGATTGGCATGTATACATTTATATGTATAAAATAGATAACCAATAAGAACCTGCTGTATAAAAATATAAAATAAAATTCAAAATTAAAAAGAAATAAAATTTAAAAAATAAAACAGAAAAAACAATTATTCCCTGCACATACATGTATTTATATGAATAAATTATTTCCATGCTTATATCTGTAAATACAAAAAAGAGGAATAAAATCTACCTTGAACCAAAAACGAAAAAGAGAAAAAAACACAGAACCCACCAGTTACACAGAGGAAAACCGTATCAGGGCACTTGCTCCAGTTGTAAACAATTCTGAAGTTGGTCAGTGGTGGGGAATCGTCTCCCATTCAGCCAGCAGCCCCCACGCAACAAGCGTCCTCATTGCAAAGCTGGGGCACAGTGCCGAGGCATCTGTGAGTAAACGTGAGCTGAGCCCCAGGCCAGTTGCTGCTGAACTATTCCCACCCGTCCCAGGTAAAACACCTGAATATATACAAGGACTTGAAAGCCTAGAGGAAGGGCCATAGAGCCACACGAGTGACAGCATGCCGGCCGACTTGGTGCCTGCAGGCCAGCCAGGATGGTCCTGGCCCTGGGTGCTCTTCTGGAAGATTTCCATTTCCCTGCCTGAGATACCCGTCCTGTCCCTGCCCCCACTGCTTTTTTCCTTCCTCACCTCTGCCCAGGGAGAAATTCCAGCAGCAGGTATGGGTGACACATCCTCTTCTTTAGCAGGTGGCAGCCTGGCAACTGCTGCAGAAAGTCCAGCAGAGCCCCACTCACACTGGGCCACCCACAAAGCCGTGGCCTCTCACTCCCTCCCACCAGCCCAGCCCCGAGACTGCTGACAGGGCAGAGAAAATGGCGTCAGGCACGGCTGCAGGGGCTCTTGCTGCCTGGAGTGGTATTTATATTGATCTCAACCCAGGCACACCTGGGGAGGGCTGGCCGGCACGGTAAGGCTGCCCAGGTCAGCCAATCATCACCCCTCAGGGGCTCACAGTTGCAGAAAATGGAACTTGCTGAACCGGCCAGGTCCAAGGAACAGGTGTGGGCTCCTGAGAGTCAGGATAGACAAGGGGCTGCAGCTTTGGCTTGTTTTCTAATCATTTTATCTGGCCCATGAGTGGGAGACAACTTCAAGAAAACCCTCTCCTAATGAGAGGAACCCAGGAGTCAGGGAGAGGAGGGGTGGGTGGTGGTTGGAGACAGAGGCCTGGTGCCCCGGGTGCAGTGGAAGTCTCTGGAAGACCAGGTGGAGGGAGGCCTCACGGAGTGATGCCCAGGGTTACAGACCTGTCGCAGCTGCTATTTGTTAGTTCAAGTCCTGCTCTGAGGTGCTCTGTGTCAGCTCTGAGCGACAGGTGAGCTGGGGGTGCTCTGCAATGAGGGCTATGTGCACGGTTCCTGTGTGCCCAGCCCTGCCACGGTACCTGCAAGGGTAGCTCTGTATCCTGGGAGGGGCCTGACCACGAGAGCTCCGTGGGCTGGGGTGGGGGTGGGGTACCTGCCCAGGTGAGCTCCATATTCTGGGATTGGTCTGACCACGAGAGTCCCATGGGCTGCTGGGGACCTGGTAAAGGATGTCAGGACAGTCAGTGAAGCCACCGAGGATATACCTCCAGTTGCTCCTAATTCCTACACCCTGCTGGTCATTCTACCAACCACCAGGACATGGTATTCTGTATTAGTCTTCAATGATGCCTTCTTTTGTATTCCATTAGTCCCAGAGTCACAAGAAATTTTGGCTTGTGAGTGGCAGGACTCAACATACAACTAAAACAATACTTCCGGGCCGTTCGGCCCCAAGGGTGCAAAAATTCCCACACCATCTTTGGGGAAAGCTTAGCTAAAGACCTAAAAGTTCTACCTCTGGAAAAGGAAACCCTCCTTCAATATGCAGGCGACATTCTGATCGCTAGCCCTACTAAGGAGGCCTCTGAACTACCAAGCCAATAAAGGATAGAAGTTGTCCAAGAAAAAGCTCAAATATCACAGACTGCAGTGACCTGCCTGGGCTTCATTCTCACAGAAGGTCGGAGAAGCCCATCCCAGGAAAGGGAAGAAACCATTTTCAGCCTTACCCCTTTCTAAAACTAGAAGACAGCTTAGGGGTTCCTGGGGAGGCCAGGGTTTGCTGCTTCTGGATCCCTAACTACAGTCTACTAGCTGGGCCTCTATATGAAACACTGAAAGGAAAAGATGATGATCCTTTTGAATAGAATCCAGAAGTGGCCTTTCAAGAATGGAAAGAGCAGTCAATTCAGACCCTTGCCCTGGAACTCCCTAATTTAGCTAAACCCTTTGACCTTTACATTCCTGGTGAAAGGTGAATCGCCATTGGAGAATTAGTGCAAAAACTGGGACCACTTGAAATGGAACAATGCAAGAATGCCATCCAGGTAGGATAAACTACGGTCACTAAGGGGCTTGGCCCACTGCCACATCTGGCCAAGATACTGGCGGTATCTAAAAACCTGGAAATCAGCAGCCCAAAAGGCCACCTCCCTCCTAAGGGAAAAGGACCCCACGTGGTGATCCTAACCACCAACCATGCCCTGAAGTTGCAGGGTTCGCTCCGTGGGCACACCGACCTCGAGTGAGGAGGCCCTCCAACTCCAACATCCAGAGAGATAACCGGGGGCAACAGGGCACCATGACGACTCGTGTGAACATCACTTGACCTGGAGTTTCTCTCATAAAACAACAAGAGTGTGTCCCAAAAGAGTAGACTACTGCTTGCAGGACTTACTGCACCCAGAGGGGAGCTAATAATCTTGGCGGGGGAACAGTATACCACACTGTCACCATAGAAAAGCCTACAGACACCGTGATGATGGTGGCCAATAAGACCGGCTGGACTCCTGTTTACTTCAAAAGGCTGTTGACTCAGTGGCCATCATGGTCCTTGATCACCACTGACCCTGGACTGTCTGGGAGTTGAGCGGGCAGGGCTCTGACACCTGGTGCTGTTTGTACGTTAATTCAGGGGCCTAATTGAAGAAAGCGCAGACTACTGGTCAGAGCATCTAGGCTGGCAGAAACGGTCAGCCTAAGGTGGCCAAACAAATGTGGGGCGGGGTGAAACCGGCCCCCACAGCGTCTCTGCACATCTCTTTCCTGGATCCTTAAAGGTCATTAGAATCTATAACACTTCCAATGCTGGTGCTCAGGTGGACGAGCAGGGAGGCAGGGGTCCTGGGGACAATCAACGTCACCGGGAGGCTGCTGGGGAGAAGCTCTGACCCTCGCCCCAGGGTATGAGGGCTCCCAACTCAGCACTCAGCAGTTACAGAAGAAGGGTCTGCACCCTCAGCACTCCAAGAATGAGGAACGGGACAAAAAGCAGAGGAGGGGTTTGTCCCCAGCAAAGCCCATTAAAAATCCCTGGGAGATAAAAATAGAATCTGGGCAATAAAGTCAAGTCTAACCTTTTTTATCCTTTGTGCTTTGTCTAATTTCACGTGCTCCTAGGGTCCCGCATGCAGAGGTTCCACACCCGGCACTTCAGACCAGATTTCCTAGTGCAGAATGGCTGGGTCGACACCTCAGCTCCTGGGGCCCAGTGCAGACTCCACGATATAGAGCCTGAGCTACAGCCAACCCGGCCCTCGAGAGCTCCGCCCCCTCCCTCCCTCCCACTGACTCTGACAGGATCTCTACACAGCAGCCCAGCCCACAGCCCACGGGTTAGTGCATGCTCTCACCTCTCCATTCTCTGATCAAAATATAAAGTTTCCTTTGCTTGTGAACCAAACTCAGTCTCGATCTGTTGGCCCCAATGACACTGGGCAGGGGGACACTTGTTGGGGTCCACTCTGGAGGATCAGTAACAGAAATTGAGACTATTGTAACCTCAGTGAACAGATGTGTGAGCCAAACTGTAGTTAACATAGAACAGTGTATAAGGCTCGGGTAAAATAAGATGTTTTTAACACTTCCATTTGATATTTCCATCACTTTTTATAAGCAAGTTCAGTGAAAAGGTTTGTCTTATTTGTCAGGTCAATATTAGAGAAACGAAGTGATTTCTTTCCAAGGATGTACATCTAATAATCTTGGTTAAACCTTCAATCTTGTTTTAAATGCTTTTCCATTGAAAATGATACCTCTCTTTCAGCTCCCCCATTTCTGAGAAGTATAAAATCTTATAATTTATTATTACCAAAGGGGAAAGGTGGGAGGAGGGATAAATTAACAGTTTGGAATTAACACATACACACTGCTATGTATAAAATAGATCATCAACAAGGAACTACTGTATAGCACAGGGAACTACACTCAACATTTTGCAATAACCTATAAGGAGAAATAATCTGAAAAAGAATAGATATTTTTATTGACATCATCTATCAATGACAGTTAAAGTGTAGCCTAAGGGAAGCTGGTGGTGAGTGCTTCTGACCCTGAAGACTTCAATTATCTAAAGTTTGGACTCTGCCTACTTCCCAAGGCCCTTAATGAACATATGTGTAGCCGTAGCTTAAAAACTTCCCCAGTTTGGGTTTCGGGGAGACACTGATTTTGAAAAAGCCCTGGTGTTCTCCTTACATGAATGGGACTCTTCCTACTGCTAAAACATGTCTGTCACACCCAGAGGATGGTATACCGTCTGATCGGGAAGAGTTTGGAAAAGGCATCTCATCTCCTCATCTCCTGGTGCTCGGGTTCACCCCTCCAGCGTCTTTACTAACAGCCTCCCCACTTGGAGATGTCAGCACTGTCAACATCCTGTTGCGTACAGTTTGGAATTTGTCCAGAGGATGAAGCGGAAGGATGAGGAACAATGAGAGACAAGTCCTAGGTGTTCAGACAGGCACATGTCACTCTAATTTCCAATCAGGAAGACGAATTGACCAAAGGCTAGGGTTGCCCATGGAAACAGTATAGGGCTTGAGGAAATCCTGCTGCTTTGTGTCCAGTTCCCATAAACACAAGTTGAACAATGGAACTCAGGGGCAGTAAAATTCACAAAACTGCAGAGTTGAAAATATCCATCACTGAAAAATGTCTTGAGGAAAGTCAAAGAAAAGGACTTGTAAGCAAGGGAGAATGGCAGGAAAGGGATTTGAGGAGGTAGAAAGGACTCGCCATTAAGCACAAGAAAAGGAGCTGAACATTGCCAACATTGCAGTTGGCCAAAAAGGGTGTATGCGTTTTTTTCTGTATATATTCAAGAAAAGGGCATACACTTTTTTAGCCAACCAAACAGGTGGGCACTGGAAGTCAATACTACAAAAGATATCACTTCGCATCAGTCAGAAGAGCCATCCTCATAAAGCGTAAACAACAGAAATGCAGGACAGGGCAACGAGAAGAGGGAGCCCTGTGAGACTTATAGTGGAAATGTATATTGCCAACGGCCATTCTGGAGAAGTGTATTGTGTTTACTAAAGCATCTAAAAAATGAGCTACAGAGCATAGGGCACTTGCACTCATGGGCGTATATCTTGGGAAAAACAAAAATCGAGAGGACACAGGCACCCCAATGTTTACCCCCTCTCTGTTTAAAAGATCCTCGACTAGGATATAACTTAAATGTCTCTGGAGGGAAAAAATGGATAGAGATGTGGTACTTAGGTAGAGTGGAATATTATTCAGCCTGGAAATCAATGAAATATGGCCAGTTGTAACAACTCCCGAGGAGTTACGTATGATCATTCTAAGTGACAGAATTCAAAAAGAAAAAGACACATATCATAAGATATCACTTAAAGGTGGAATCCAAAATGGCTACACATGAAATAAACTACAAAACAAAAACATAGTCAAATATGTAGAAAACACGCATAAGGCTGCTAACCGGGAAAGGTGGGGAGGGGTGAGGCATCATCCAGGAGGTTGAAATTAGCAAAGATACCATTCCAAATACCAAACTGATAATCAACAAGGCCTACACGGTAGCTAAAAGAACTGCACTCAGCACACTCAAGTCACCGGAAAAGAATATATAGGACTGGTAAGAATCTGAAAAAGAATTTATTGATGTCTCTCTGTACGTGAATCAAGTGGATGTACAGCAGCAAGAAACAGAGCTTTGAAAATCAGCTGTAACCAATATAGTAATAAATTGAAAAAAATAAACGACAGAGAGACAGAGAAAACCTCTTACAACTTTTCCTCAGGGACGGTGATGCAACATGGATTGAACACATCTAGACCCACAGCAGGATGAGACATAAGGCTGGAAACTGTTTGCGCTAAGAGAAATGTGAGGTTGGGTGAGGAAACGCACACCCTTTAAAGTAATACTACCTGGTACCCATTCAATGGGTCCCAAATCTGCAGGTTCAAGGGATCTTCCTACAGCTAAAACATGCATGGAAAACCCAGAGGACTGTACACCATGTGATCGGGAGATGTGTCTAAAATGCACCTCATTTATCCTCTCCTGGTGCTCCTGTTCACCATTCCAGCCACGCTACTTAGAATCTCCCCACTTGGAGAATCAGCACATTTAAACTTCTGTTTCACACATTTTGCAAATTGTGAGGAGGATGAACGGGAAGAGGGGGAACCAATGAGAGAATAGTTGTAGGGGTTTGGACGGGCACATATCACTCTAATTTCCCATTAAGAATAAGAATTAAAGAAAGGCTCAGCCTGCCTCGCCGGAGCCAAAATAGGGCCTGAAGCAATCCTGCGGGTTTGAGGCCAGCTCACAAAAGAGCAACTTAAAAAATGGAGCTCAGGGTCACTGCAATTCACAAACCTGCAGAGTTATAAATGAAAACTAACGTCCAAAAATATGTTGAGGTAAGGCAAAGAAGAGGATCTGAATGCAAGACAGAATTGCAAGAAACAGATTTCAAGAGATAGATTGGACTCGTCTTTAATGCACATGAAAAGCGGCAGAATTTCGACAATGATGCAGTTGGCCCAAAAGGGCATATGCGTTTTTTCCTGATTATATCCAGGAAAAAAACGCATACGCACTTTATGGGCAACGAAGCAAGCAAGCAATGCAAATGTGCACAACAAAGAAGTCTCATTTCCCACCAGTCAAAAGGGCCATCCTAAAAAATTGTAAAAACCAGAAATGCAGGACAGGCCATGGAGAACAGGGAGCCTTTATACGCTGATGGGCAGTGTGTGAACTGCCGAGAGCCACTCTGGAGAAGTGTATGGTGGTTCCTAAATCATCTAAAAAACAGAGCTACAGAGCATAGGACACTTCCAATCATGGGAGTATATCTAGGGAAGTCTAAAAATCAACAAGACACAAGCACACCACAGTTTAGGGCTACTCTGTTTACAAGAACCTCAACTTCAGTACACCTTAAATATCCCAGGAAAGAGAACAATGGATAAAGAAGATGTGGTACTTATGTACAATGGAATATCTCTTCACCATGAAATCAATGTAATAAGGCTAGTAGAAGGATAAAGAGTGGATTTAGGTCCGATAATACTACTTGAAATAAGTCAAACAGAAAAAGAAACATATCATAAGATATCACTTATAGAGGGAGGGTAAATATGGCTGCACAAGAAATGAATTACAGAACAGAACAGTGTCTCACATTTAGAAAACACACTTATGTCAGCTTAAGGGGAAAGGAGAGGTGGGGTGATGCATAAAACCAGAGTTTGAAATTAGCACAGATACCGTTCAATAAACCAAATAGGTATTAGACAAGATCTACACCTTGCTCAATGAACTGGCCTCAACACACCCTATACACCGCAGAGAAATATATCTGAGTAATAAGAATCTTAAAACCCATGTATTGATATATCTCCATAAGGGAATCAAGTGTGTGCAGAGCGGCACAAACACAGCAGTGAAAATGAGCTAAACCCCATTATAGAAATAAATTTTAAAAACAAAACGCTGAAACAATGAAAGAGAGAAAAATTCTTACAAAATTCGCTCAGGGGCTGTGATGCAACCTGGATTGACCACATATAAACCCACAGCTGGATAAGACATAAGGCTGGACACTTGGGGCTGAGAGGATTGGTGAGCTTTGGTGAGCAACTGCCGAAAGTTTAATGCAATACTTCATGCTACTCATTCCAAGGGTCCCAACACTCCAGGTTGAAGGGAATCTTCCTACAGCTAAATCATGCTTGGGAAACCCAGCGACTGGTATACCATATGATCGGGAAAGGTTTCTAAAACGCACCTCATTTTTCCTCTCCTGGGGCTCCGGATCGACATTCCAGCCACTTTACTAACAACATCCCCACATGGAGAGTCAATGCCTTTAAGTTCTGGTATTGCACAGTCTACAGTTAGTGCGGAGGATGAATGGGAATAGGGGGAACCAGTGAGAAACTAGCTGTAGCGGTTTCAATGGGCAATGTCACTCTAATGTCACATCAGTAAGAAGAATTAACCAAAGGCACAGCAAGGTGCCCCAGAAGAAAAATAGGGCTTCAAGGAATCCTGTGGTTATGGGGCAAGACCACAAAAATAAGAGGTGAAAAATGGAGCTAAGGGCCACTGCAATTCAAAAACCTGCAGAGTTATAAAGGCCAACTATTTTCAAAAAATATATTGAGGTAAGGCTATGAAGAGGCATTGAAAGCAAGGCAGAATTGCAGGAAACCGATTTCAGTAGGTAGACTGGAATTGCATTGAAAACATATGAAGAGAGTCAGAACCTAGACAATGATGCACTTGGCCAAAAAGGGCGTATGCGTTTTTTCCTGAATATATTCAGGAAAAAACGCATACGCACTTTTTGGCCAACCAAGTAAGCTTGCAAAGGAAATCTGCACTACAATGAACTCTCACTTCCACCTGGTCAAAAGGGCCATCTGAAAAAAGTGTAAAATCCATAAAGGCACCACAGGCCATGGAGAAATGGGAGCCTTGTTATGCTGATGGGCGGGATGTAAATTGCCAACAGCCACTCGGGAGAAGTGTATGGTGTTTCCTGAAACATCTAAAAAACTAAGCAACAGAGCCTAGGGCACTTCCACTTATGGTCCTATAGCTTAGGGAAATTAAAATCAAAAAGACACAGCCACCCCAAAGTTTGGGACGGCTCTGTTTACAAGAAACTCGTTTACGGTACAAGTTCAATATCGCAGAAAGTGAAAAATGGATAAAGAAGTTGTGGTACTTACGTACAATGCAATAACACTCAGCAATGAAATCTATGTCATCAGGCCCGTAGCAGCATAATGAGTGGATTCAGGTATGATGATTCGAACTGAAATAAGTCACACAGAAAAGAAACATCATAAGGTATCACTAATACACAGAATGTAAACTTGGCTACACAGGAACTGAATTCCAAAACAGAACAGGGTCTCAAATTTAGGAAACCAACTTATGCTTGCTTAAGGGGAAAGGTGAGTTGGGGTTCTGCATAAAACCAGAGATTGAAATGAGCACAGATAAAGTTCCTTAAGCCAAATATGGAATAGACAAGAGCTACTCCTTGCTCAACGAAATGGACTCAACACCGCATATTAAACGCCTAAGAATGTACCTGACTAGTAAGTATCTTAAAACCTATGGATTGCTGTGTCTCCAAAAGAGAATCAAGCGTGTGTACAGGGGCATAAACGCAGCAGTGATAGGATTGGAGAGGTTCGGTCAGCAAATGAAGACCCTTTGAAGTCGTATTGCATGGTACCCATTCCACGGGTTTCAACTCTCCAGGTTTAAGGTATTCTTCCTTCAGCTAAAACATGCATGTGGAACCCAGAGTATGATCAACCGTGTGAACGGGAGACGTGTTCAAATATGTCTCAGTTTTCGTACCCTGGTACTCGGGTGCAACATTCCAGACGCTTTACTAACACTCTCCCGACTTGGAGAGTCAGTCCCTTTAACCTCCTGTTTGGCCCAGTTTGCAATTTCTGCGGAAGATGAACAGGAATAGCGAGAACCAATGAGAGACTAGCTGGAGGTGTCTGGACGGGCAAATTTAACTCTCATTTCCCACCAGGAAGAGGAATTGACCAAAGGCTCAGCGTGCCGTGTCGGAACCAGATTAGGGCCTGAAGCCATCCTGCGGTGTTGCGGCCAGCTCACAAGAAAGCGAGTTGAAGAAAGGAGCTCAGGGGCATTGTAATTCACAAACCTGCAGAGTTATAAATGACAGCTATTGTCCAAAAATATACTGAAGTAAGGGTGCCAAGAGGACTTGAAAGCGGGGCAGAATTGCAGGAAACCGATTTCAGGAGGTAGACTGGAATTGCATTGAAAGCATAGGAAAAGAGGCAGAACGTCCACAATGATGCACTTGGCCAAAAAGGGCGTATGCGTTTTTTCCTGAATATATTCAAGAAAAAATGCATACGCCCTTTTTGGCCAACCAAGCAAGCTTGCAAAGGAAATCTGCACTACAATGAAGTCTCACTTGCCCCCGGTCAAAAGGGCCATCTGAAAAAAGTGTAAAATCCAGAAAGGCAGGACAGGCCATGGAGAACTGGGAGCCTTGTTATGCGGATGGGCGGGATGTAAATTGCCAACAGACACTGGGGAGAAGTGTATGGTGTTTCCTGAAACATCTAAAAAACAAAGCAACAGAGCCTAGGGCACTTCCACTTATGGTCCTATCGCTTAGGGAAATTAAAATCAAAAAGACACAGCCACCCCAAAGTTTGGGACGCCTCTGTTTACAAGAACCTCGTTTACCGTACAAGTTCAATATCACAGAAAGTGAAAAATGGATAAAGAACTTGTGGTACTTACGTACAATGCAGTATCACTCAGCAATGAAATCTATGTCATCAGGCCCGTAGCAGCATAATGAGTGGATTCAGGTACGATGATTCTAACTGAAATAAGTCACACAGAAAAAGAAACATCATAAGGTATCACTAATACACGGAATGTAAACTTGGCTACACAGGAACTGAATTCCAAAACAGAACAGGGTCTCAAATTTAGGAAACCAACTTATGCTTGCTTAAGGGGAAAGGTGAGTTGGGGTGCTGCATGAAACCAGAGATTGAAATGAGCACAGATAAAGTTCCTTAAGCCAAATATGGAATAGACAAGAGCTACTCCTTGCTCAACGAAATGGACTCAACACCCCATATTAAACGCCTAAGAATGTACCTGACTAGTAAGTATCTTAAAACCTATGGATTGCTATGTCTCCAAAAGAGAATCAAGCGTGTGTACAGGGGCATAAACGCAGCAGTGATAGGATTGGAGAGGTTCGGTGAGCAAATGAAGACCCTTTGAAGTCATATTGCATGGTACCCATTCCACGGGTTTCAACTACCCAGGTTTAAGGTATTCTTCCTTCAGCTAAAACATGCATGTGGAACCTAGAGTATGATCAACCATGTGATCGGGAGACGTGTTCAAATATGTCTCAGTTTTCGTACCCTGGTACTCGGGTGCAACATTCCAGATGCTTTACTAACACTCTCCCGACTTGGAGAGTCAGTCCCTTTAACCTCCTGTTTGGCCCAGTTTGCAATTTCTGCGGAAGATGAACAGGAATAGCGAGAACCAATGAGAGACTAGCTGGAGGTGTCTGGACGGGCAAATTTAACTCTCATTTCCCACCAGGAAGAGGAATTGACCAAAGGCTCAGCGTGCCGTGTCGGAACCAGATTAGGGCCTGAAGCCATCCTGCGGTGTTGCGGCCAGCTCACAAGAAAGCGAGTTGAAGAAAGGAGCTCAGGGGCATTGTAATTCACAAACCTGCAGAGTTATAAATGACAGCTATCGTCCAAAAATATACTGAAGTAAGGGTGCCAAGAGGACTTGAAAGCGGGGCAGAATTGCAGGAAACCGATTTCAGGAGGTAGACTGGAATTGCATTGAAAGCATAGGAAAAGAGGCAGAACGTCCACAATGATGCACTTGGCCAAAAAGGGCGTATGCGTTTTTTCCTGAATATATTCAGGAAAAAACGCATACGCCCTTTTTGGCCAACCAAGCAAACTTGCAAAGGAAATCTGCACTACAATGAAGTCTCACTTGCCCCCGGTCAAAAGGGCCATCTGAAAAAAGTGTAAAATCCAGAAAGGCAGGACAGGCCATGGAGAACTGGGAGCCTTGTTATGCTGATGGGCGGGATGTAAATTGCCAACAGACACTCGGGAGAAGTGTATGGTGTTTCCTGAAACATCTAAAAAACAAAGCAACAGAGCCTAGGGCACTTCCACTTATGGTCCTATAGCTTAGGAAAATTAAAATCAAAAAGACACAGCCACCCCAAAGTTTGGGACGCCTCTGTTTACAAGAACCTCATTTACAGTACATGTTCAACATCGCAGAAAGTGAAAAATGGATAAAGAAGTTGTGGTATTTACTTACAAAGCAATATCACTCAGCAATGAAATCTATGTCATCAGGCCCTTAGAAGCACAATGAGTGGATTCAGGTATGATGATTCTAACTGAAATAAGTCACACAGAAAAAGAAACATCATAAGATATCAGTAATACACGGAATGTAAACTTGGCTACACAGGAACTGAATTACAGAACAGAACAGGGTCTCAAATTTAGAAAACCAACTTATGCTTGCTTAAGGGTAAAGGTGAGTTGGGGTGCTGCATAAAACCAGAGATCAAAATGAGCACAGATAAATTTCCTTAAGCCAAATATTGAATAGACAAGAGCTACTCCTTGCTCAACGAAATGGACTCAACACCGCATATTAAACGCCTAAGAATGTACCTGACTAGTAAGTATCTTAAAACCTATGGATTGCTATGTCTCCGAAAGAGAATCAAGCATGTGGACAGGGGCATAAACGCAGCAGTCATAGGATTGGAGTGGTTCGGTGAGCAAATGAAGACCCTTTGAAGTCATATTGCATGGTACCCATTCCACGGGTTTCAACTACCCAGGTTTAAGGTATTCTTCCTTCGGCTAAAACATGCATGTGGAACCTAGAGTATGATCAACCATGTGATAGGGAGACGTGTTCAAATATGTCTCAATTTTCGTACCCTGGTACTCGGGTGAAACATTCCAGACGCTTTACTAACACTCTCCCCACTTGGAGAGTCAGCCCCTTTAACCTCCTGTTTGGCCCAGTTTGCAATTTCTGCGGAAGATGAACAGGAATAGGGAGAACCAATGAGAGACTAGCTGGAGGTGTCGGGACGGGCAAATGTAACTCTCATTTCCCACCAGGAAGAGGAATTAACCAAAGGCTCAGTGTGCCGTGCCGGAACCAGATTAGGGCCTGAAGCCATCCTGCGGTGCTGTGGCCTGGTCACAAGAAAGCGAGTTGAAGAAAGGAGCTCAGGGGCACTGTAATTCACAAACCTGCAGAGTTATAAATGACAGCTATCGTCCAAAAACTTACTGAAGTAAGGCTGCCAAGAGGACTTGAAAGCGGGGCAGAATTGCAGGAAACCAATTTCAGGAGGTAGACTGGAATTGCATTGAAAGCATAGGAAAAGAGGCAGAACGTCCTCAATGATGCACTTGGCCAAAAAGGGCGTATGCATTTTTTCCTGAATATATTCAGGAAAAAACGCATACGCCCTTTTTGGCCAACCAAGCAAGCTTGCAAAGGAAATCTGCACTACAATGAAGTCTCACTTCCCCCTGGTCAAAAGGGCCATCTGAAAAAAGTGTAAAATCCAGAAAGGCAGGACAGGCCATGGAGAACTGGGAGCCTTGTTATGCTGATGGGCGGGATGTAAATTGCCAACAGACACTCGGGAGAAGTGTATGGTGATTCCTGAAACATCTAAAAAACAAAGCAATAGAGCTTAGGGCACTTCCACTTATGGTCCTATAGCTTAGGGAAATTAAATCAAAAAGACACAGCCACCCCAAAGTTTGGGACGCCTCTGTTTACAAGAACCTCGTTTACCGAACAAGTTCAATATCACAGAAAGTGAAAAATGGATAAAGAACTTGTGGTACTTACGTACAATGCAGTATCACTCAGCAATGAAATCTATGTCATCAGGCCCATAGCAGCATAATGAGTGGATTCAGGTACGATGATTCTAACTGAAATAAGTCACACAGAAAAAGAAACATCATAAGATATCACTAATACACGGAATGTAAACTTGGCTACACAGGAACTGAATTCCAAAACAGAACAGGGTCTCAAATTTAGAAAACCAACTTATGCTTGCTTAAGGGGAAAGGTGAGTTGGGGTGCTGCATAAAACCAGAGATTGAAATGAGCACAGATAAAGTTCCTTAAGCCAAATATGGAATAGACAAGAGCTACTCCTTGCTCAACGAAATGGACTCAACACCCCATATTAAACGCCTAAGAATGTACCTGACTAGTAAGTATCTTAAAACCTATGGATTGCTACGTCTCCAAAAGAGAATCAAGCATGTGTACAGGGGCATAAACGCAGCAGTGATAGGATTGGAGAGGTTCGGTGAGCAAATGAAGACCCTTTGAAGACATATTGCATGGTACCCATTCCACGGGTCTCAACTCTCCAGGTTTAAGGTATTCTTCCTTCAGCTAAAACATGCATGTGGAACCCAGAGTATGATCAACCGTGTGATCGGGAGACGTGTTCAAATATGTCTCAGTTTTCGTACCCTGGTACTCGGGTGCAACATTCCAGACGCTTTACTAACACTCTCCCGACTTGGAGAGTCAGTCCCTTTAACCTCCTGTTTGGCCCAGTTTGCAATTTCTGCGGAAGATGAACATGAATAGGGAGAACCAATGAGAGACTAGCTGGAGGTGTCTGGACGGGCAAATTTAACTCTCATTTCCCACCAGGAAGAGGAAATAACCAAAGGCTCAGCGTGCCGTGCCGGAACCAGATTAGGGCCTGAAGCCATCCTGCGGTGTTGCGGCCAGCTCAAAAGAAAGCGAGTTGAAGAAAGGAGCTCAGGGGCACTGTAATTCACAAACCTGCAGAGTTATAAATGACAGCTATCGTCCAAAAATATACTGAAGTAAGGCTGCCAAGAGGACTTGAAAGCGGGGCAGAATTGCAGGAAACCGATTTCAGGAGGTAGACTGGAATTGCATTGAAAGCATAGGAAAAGAGGCAGAACGTCCACAATGATGCACTTGGCCAAAAAGGACGTATGCCTTTTTTCCTGAATATATTCAGGAAAAAACGCATACGCCCTTTTTGGCCAACCAAGCAAGCTTGCAAAGGAAATCTGCACTACAATGAAGTCTCACTTCCCCCCAGTCAAAAGGGCCATCTGAAAAATGTGTAAAATCCAGAAAGGCAGGACAGGCCATGGAGAACTGGGAGCCTTGTTATGCTGATGGGCGGGATGTAAATTGCCAACAGACACTCGGGAGAAGTGTATGGTGTTTCCTGAAACATCTAAAAAACAAAGCAACAGAGTCTAGGGCACTTCCACTTATGGTCCTATAGCTTAGGGAAATTAAAATCAAAAAGACACAGCCACCCCAAAGTTTGGGACGCCTCTGTTTACAAGAACCTCGTTTACAGTACAAGTTCAACATTGCAGAAAGTGAAAAATGGATAAAGAACTTGTGGTATTTACTTACAAAGCAATATCACTCAGCAATGAAATCTATGTCATCAGGCCCGTAGCAGCACAATGAGTGGATTCAGGTATGATGATTCTAACTGAAATAAGTCACACAGAAAAAGAAACATCATAAGATATCAGTAATACACGGAATGTAAACTTGGCTACACAGGAACTGAATTACAGAACAGAACAGGGTCTCAAATTTAGAAAACCAACTTATGCTTGCTTAAGGGGAAAGGTGAGTTGGGGTGCTGCATAAAACCAGAGATTGAAATGAGCACAGATAAAGTTCCTTAAGCCAAATATGGAATAGACAAGAGCTACTCCTTGTTCAACGAAATGGACTCAACACTGCATATTAAACGCCTAAGAATGTACCTGACTAGTAAGTATCTTAAAACCTATGGATTGCTATGTCTCCGAAAGAGAATCAAGCATGTGTACAGGGGCATAAACGCAGCAGTCATAGGATTGGAAAGGTTCGGTGAGCAAATGAAGACCCTTTGAAGTCATATTGCATGGTACCCATTCCACGGGTCTCAACTCTCCAGGTTTAAGGTATTCTTCCTTCAGCTAAAACATGCATGTGGAACCCAGAGTATGATCAACCGTGTGAACGGGAGACGTGTTCAAATATGTCTCAGTTTTCGTACCCTGGTACTCGGGTGCAACATTCCAGACGCTTTACTAACACTCTCCCGACTTGCAGAGTCACTCCCTTTAACCTCCTGTTTGGCCCAGTTTGCAATTTCTGCGGAAGATGAACAGGGATAGGGAGAACCAATGAGAGACTAGCTGGAGGTGTCTGGACGGGCAAATTTAACTCTCATTTCCCACCAGGAAGAGGAAATAACCAAAGGCTCAGCGTGCCGTGCCGGAACCAGATTAGGACCTGAAGCCATCCTGCGGTGTTGCGGCCAGGTCACAAGAAAGCGAGTTGAAGAAAGGAGCTCAGGGGCACTGTAATTCACAAACCTGCAGAGTTATAAATGACAGCTATCGTCCAAAAATATACTGAAGTAAGGCTGCCAAGAGGACTTGAAAGCGGGGCAGAATTGCAGGAAACCGATTTCAGGAGGTAGACTGGAATTGCATTGAAAGCATAGGAAAAGAGGCAGAACGTCCTCAATGATGCACTTGGCCAAAAAGGGCGTATGCGATTTTTCCTGAATATATTCAGGAAAAAAAGCATACGCACTTTTTGGCCAACCAAGCAAACTTGCAAAGGAAATCTGCACTACAATGAAGTCTCACTTCCCCCTGGTCAAAAGGGCCATCTGAAAAAAGTGTAAAATCCAGAAAGGCAGGACAGGCCATGGAGAACTGGGAGCCTTGTTATGCTGATGGGCGGGATGTAAATTGCCAACAGACACTCGGGAGAAGTGTATGGTGATTCCTGAAACATGTAAAAAACAAAGCAATAGAGCTTAGGGCACTTCCACTTATGGTCCTATAGCTTAGGGAAATTAAATCAAAAAGACACAGCCACCCCAAAGTTTGGGACGCCTCTGTTTACAAGAACCTCGTTTACCGAACAAGTTCAATATCACAGAAAGTGAAAAATGGATAAAGAACTTGTGGTACTTACGTACAATGCAGTATCACTCAGCAATGAAATCTATGTCATCAGGCCCATAGCAGCATAATGAGTGGATTCAGGTACGATGATTCTAACTGAAATAAGTCACACAGAAAAAGAAACATCATAAGATATCACTAATACACGGAATGTAAACTTGGCTACACAGGAACTGAATTCCAAAACAGAACAGGGTCTCAAATTTAGAAAACCAACTTATGCTTGCTTAAGGGGAAAGGTGAGTTGGGGTGCTGCATAAAACCAGAGATTGAAATGAGCACAGATAAAGTTCCTTAAGCCAAATATGGAATAGACAAGAGCTACTCCTTGCTCAACGAAATGGACTCAACACCCCATATTAAACGCCTAAGAATGTACCTGACTAGTAAGTATCTTAAAACCTATGGATTGCTACGTCTCCAAAAGAGAATCAAGCATGTGTACAGGGGCATAAACGCAGCAGTGATAGGATTGGAGAGGTTCGGTGAGCAAATGAAGACCCTTTGAAGACATATTGCATGGTACCCATTCCACGGGTCTCAACTCTCCAGGTTTAAGGTATTCTTCCTTCAGCTAAAACATGCATGTGGAACCCAGAGTATGATCAACCGTGTGATCGGGAGACGTGTTCAAATATGTCTCAGTTTTCGTACCCTGGTACTCGGGTGCAACATTCCAGACGCTTTACTAACACTCTCCCGACTTGGAGAGTCAGTCCCTTTAACCTCCTGTTTGGCCCAGTTTGCAATTTCTGCGGAAGATGAACATGAATAGGGAGAACCAATGAGAGACTAGCTGGAGGTGTCTGGACGGGCAAATTTAACTCTCATTTCCCACCAGGAAGAGGAAATAACCAAAGGCTCAGCGTGCCGTGCCGGAACCAGATTAGGGCCTGAAGCCATCCTGCGGTGTTGCGGCCAGCTCAAAAGAAAGCGAGTTGAAGAAAGGAGCTCAGGGGCACTGTAATTCACAAACCTGCAGAGTTATAAATGACAGCTATCGTCCAAAAATATACTGAAGTAAGGCTGCCAAGAGGACTTGAAAGCGGGGCAGAATTGCAGGAAACCGATTTCAGGAGGTAGACTGGAATTGCATTGAAAGCATAGGAAAAGAGGCAGAACGTCCACAATGATGCACTTGGCCAAAAAGGACGTATGCCTTTTTTCCTGAATATATTCAGGAAAAAACGCATACGCCCTTTTTGGCCAACCAAGCAAGCTTGCAAAGGAAATCTGCACTACAATGAAGTCTCACTTCCCCCCAGTCAAAAGGGCCATCTGAAAAATGTGTAAAATCCAGAAAGGCAGGACAGGCCATGGAGAACTGGGAGCCTTGTTATGCTGATGGGCGGGATGTAAATTGCCAACAGACACTCGGGAGAAGTGTATGGTGTTTCCTGAAACATCTAAAAAACAAAGCAACAGAGTCTAGGGCACTTCCACTTATGGTCCTATAGCTTAGGGAAATTAAAATCAAAAAGACACAGCCACCCCAAAGTTTGGGACGCCTCTGTTTACAAGAACCTCGTTTACAGTACAAGTTCAACATTGCAGAAAGTGAAAAATGGATAAAGAACTTGTGGTATTTACTTACAAAGCAATATCACTCAGCAATGAAATCTATGTCATCAGGCCCGTAGCAGCACAATGAGTGGATTCAGGTATGATGATTCTAACTGAAATAAGTCACACAGAAAAAGAAACATCATAAGATATCAGTAATACACGGAATGTAAACTTGGCTACACAGGAACTGAATTACAGAACAGAACAGGGTCTCAAATTTAGAAAACCAACTTATGCTTGCTTAAGGGGAAAGGTGAGTTGGGGTGCTGCATAAAACCAGAGATTGAAATGAGCACAGATAAAGTTCCTTAAGCCAAATATGGAATAGACAAGAGCTACTCCTTGCTCAACGAAATGGACTCAACACTGCATATTAAACGCCTAAGAATGTACCTGACTAGTAAGTATCTTAAAACCTATGGATTGCTATGTCTCCGAAAGAGAATCAAGCATGTGTACAGGGGCATAAACGCAGCAGTCATAGGATTGGAAAGGTTCGGTGAGCAAATGAAGACCCTTTGAAGTCATATTGCATGGTACCCATTCCACGGGTCTCAACTCTCCAGGTTTAA
The DNA here is from genome assembly GCF_964374135.1 of Grampus griseus. Classification (NCBI taxonomy): domain Eukaryota; kingdom Metazoa; phylum Chordata; class Mammalia; order Artiodactyla; family Delphinidae; genus Grampus; species Grampus griseus. The sequence goes on along the minus strand of NW_028132585.1, from coordinate 14,738 downwards.
GGTATTCTTCCTTCAGCTAAAACATGCATGTGGAACCCAGAGTATGATCAACCGTGTGAACGGGAGACGTGTTCAAATATGTCTCAGTTTTCGTACCCTGGTACTCGGGTGCAACATTCCAGACGCTTTACTAACACTCTCCCGACTTGCAGAGTCACTCCCTTTAACCTCCTGTTTGGCCCAGTTTGCAATTTCTGCGGAAGATGAACAGGGATAGGGAGAACCAATGAGAGACTAGCTGGAGGTGTCTGGACGGGCAAATTTAACTCTCATTTCCCACCAGGAAGAGGAAATAACCAAAGGCTCAGCGTGCCGTGCCGGAACCAGATTAGGACCTGAAGCCATCCTGCGGTGTTGCGGCCAGGTCACAAGAAAGCGAGTTGAAGAAAGGAGCTCAGGGGCACTGTAATTCACAAACCTGCAGAGTTATAAATGACAGCTATCGTCCAAAAATATACTGAAGTAAGGCTGCCAAGAGGACTTGAAAGCGGGGCAGAATTGCAGGAAACCGATTTCAGGAGGTAGACTGGAATTGCATTGAAAGCATAGGAAAAGAGGCAGAACGTCCTCAATGATGCACTTGGCCAAAAAGGGCGTATGCGTTTTTTCCTGAATATATTCAGGAAAAAAAGCATACGCACTTTTTGGCCAACCAAGCAAACTTGCAAAGGAAATCTGCACTACAATGAAGTCTCACTTCCCCCTGGTCAAAAGGGCCATCTGAAAAAAGTGTAAAATCCAGAAAGGCAGGACAGGCCATGGAGAACTGGGAGCCTTGTTATGCTGATGGGCGGGATGTAAATTGCCAACAGACACTCGGGAGAAGTGTATGGTGATTCCTGAAACATGTAAAAAACAAAGCAATAGAGCTTAGGGCACTTCCACTTATGGTCCTATAGCTTAGGGAAATTAAATCAAAAAGACACAGCCACCCCAAAGTTTGGGACGCCTCTGTTTACAAGAACCTCGTTTACCGAACAAGTTCAATATCACAGAAAGTGAAAAATGGATAAAGAACTTGTGGTACTTACGTACAATGCAGTATCACTCAGCAATGAAATCTATGTCATCAGGCCCATAGCAGCATAATGAGTGGATTCAGGTACGATGATTCTAACTGAAATAAGTCACACAGAAAAAGAAACATCATAAGATATCACTAATACACGGAATGTAAACTTGGCTACACAGGAACTGAATTCCAAAACAGAACAGGGTCTCAAATTTAGAAAACCAACTTATGCTTGCTTAAGGGGAAAGGTGAGTTGGGGTGCTGCATAAAACCAGAGATTGAAATGAGCACAGATAAAGTTCCTTAAGCCAAATATGGAATAGACAAGAGCTACTCCTTGCTCAACGAAATGGACTCAACACCCCATATTAAACGCCTAAGAATGTACCTGACTAGTAAGTATCTTAAAACCTATGGATTGCTACGTCTCCAAAAGAGAATCAAGCATGTGTACAGGGGCATAAACGCAGCAGTGATAGGATTGGAGAGGTTCGGTGAGCAAATGAAGACCCTTTGAAGACATATTGCATGGTACCCATTCCACGGGTCTCAACTCTCCAGGTTTAAGGTATTCTTCCTTCAGCTAAAACATGCATGTGGAACCCAGAGTATGATCAACCGTGTGATCGGGAGACGTGTTCAAATATGTCTCAGTTTTCGTACCCTGGTACTCGGGTGCAACATTCCAGACGCTTTACTAACACTCTCCCGACTTGGAGAGTCAGTCCCTTTAACCTCCTGTTTGGCCCAGTTTGCAATTTCTGCGGAAGATGAACATGAATAGGGAGAACCAATGAGAGACTAGCTGGAGGTGTCTGGACGGGCAAATTTAACTCTCATTTCCCACCAGGAAGAGGAAATAACCAAAGGCTCAGCGTGCCGTGCCGGAACCAGATTAGGGCCTGAAGCCATCCTGCGGTGTTGCGGCCAGCTCAAAAGAAAGCGAGTTGAAGAAAGGAGCTCAGGGGCACTGTAATTCACAAACCTGCAGAGTTATAAATGACAGCTATCGTCCAAAAATATACTGAAGTAAGGCTGCCAAGAGGACTTGAAAGCGGGGCAGAATTGCAGGAAACCGATTTCAGGAGGTAGACTGGAATTGCATTGAAAGCATAGGAAAAGAGGCAGAACGTCCACAATGATGCACTTGGCCAAAAAGGACGTATGCCTTTTTTCCTGAATATATTCAGGAAAAAACGCATACGCCCTTTTTGGCCAACCAAGCAAGCTTGCAAAGGAAATCTGCACTACAATGAAGTCTCACTTCCCCCCAGTCAAAAGGGCCATCTGAAAAATGTGTAAAATCCAGAAAGGCAGGACAGGCCATGGAGAACTGGGAGCCTTGTTATGCTGATGGGCGGGATGTAAATTGCCAACAGACACTCGGGAGAAGTGTATGGTGTTTCCTGAAACATCTAAAAAACAAAGCAACAGAGTCTAGGGCACTTCCACTTATGGTCCTATAGCTTAGGGAAATTAAAATCAAAAAGACACAGCCACCCCAAAGTTTGGGACGCCTCTGTTTACAAGAACCTCGTTTACAGTACAAGTTCAACATTGCAGAAAGTGAAAAATGGATAAAGAACTTGTGGTATTTACTTACAAAGCAATATCACTCAGCAATGAAATCTATGTCATCAGGCCCGTAGCAGCACAATGAGTGGATTCAGGTATGATGATTCTAACTGAAATAAGTCACACAGAAAAAGAAACATCATAAGATATCAGTAATACACGGAATGTAAACTTGGCTACACAGGAACTGAATTACAGAACAGAACAGGGTCTCAAATTTAGAAAACCAACTTATGCTTGCTTAAGGGGAAAGGTGAGTTGGGGTGCTGCATAAAACCAGAGATTGAAATGAGCACAGATAAAGTTCCTTAAGCCAAATATGGAATAGACAAGAGCTACTCCTTGCTCAACGAAATGGACTCAACACTGCATATTAAACGCCTAAGAATGTACCTGACTAGTAAGTATCTTAAAACCTATGGATTGCTATGTCTCCGAAAGAGAATCAAGCATGTGTACAGGGGCATAAACGCAGCAGTCATAGGATTGGAAAGGTTCGGTGAGCAAATGAAGACCCTTTGAAGTCATATTGCATGGTACCCATTCCACGGGTCTCAACTCTCCAGGTTTAAGGTATTCTTCCTTCAGCTAAAACATGCATGTGGAACCCAGAGTATGATCAACCGTGTGAACGGGAGACGTGTTCAAATATGTCTCAGTTTTCGTACCCTGGTACTCGGGTGCAACATTCCAGACGCTTTACTAACACTCTCCCGACTTGCAGAGTCACTCCCTTTAACCTCCTGTTTGGCCCAGTTTGCAATTTCTGCGGAAGATGAACAGGGATAGGGAGAACCAATGAGAGACTAGCTGGAGGTGTCTGGACGGGCAAATTTAACTCTCATTTCCCACCAGGAAGAGGAAATAACCAAAGGCTCAGCGTGCCGTGCCGGAACCAGATTAGGACCTGAAGCCATCCTGCGGTGTTGCGGCCAGGTCACAAGAAAGCGAGTTGAAGAAAGGAGCTCAGGGGCACTGTAATTCACAAACCTGCAGAGTTATAAATGACAGCTATCGTCCAAAAATATACTGAAGTAAGGCTGCCAAGAGGACTTGAAAGCGGGGCAGAATTGCAGGAAACCGATTTCAGGAGGTAGACTGGAATTGCATTGAAAGCATAGGAAAAGAGGCAGAACGTCCTCAATGATGCACTTGGCCAAAAAGGGCGTATGCGTTTTTTCCTGAATATATTCAGGAAAAAACGCATACGCACTTTTTGGCCAACCAAGCAAACTTGCAAAGGAAATCTGCACTACAATGAAGTCTCACTTCCCCCCGGTCAAAAGGGCCATCTGAAAAAAGTGTAAAATCTAGAAAGGCAGGACAGGCTATGGAGAACTGGGAGCCTTGCTATGCTGATGGGCGGGATGTAAATTGCCAACAGACACTCGGGAGAAGTGTATGGTGTTTCCTGAAACATCTAAAAAACGAAGCAATAGAGCTTAGGGCACTTCCACTTATGGTCCTATAGCTTAGAGAAATTAAATCAAAAAGACACAGCCACCCCAAAGTTTGGGACGCCTCTGTTTACAAGAACCTCGTTTACCGTACAAGTTCAATATCACAGAAAGTGAAAAATGGATAAAGAACTTGTGGTACTTACGTACAATGCAGTATCACTCAGCAATGAAATCTATGTCATCAGGCCCATAGCAGCATAATGAGTGGATTCAGGTACGATGATTCTAACTGAAATAAGTCACACAGAAAAAGAAACATCATAAGATATCACTAATACACGGAATGTAAACTTGGCTACACAGGAACTGAATTCCAAAACAGAACAGGGTCTCAAATTTAGAAAACCAACTTATGCTTGCTTAAGGGGAAAGGTGAGTTGGGGTGCTGCATAAAACCAGAGATTGAAATGAGCACAGATAAAGTTCCTTAAGCCAAATATGGAATAGACAAGAGCTACTCCTTGCTCAACGAAATGGACTCAACACCCCATATTAAACGCCTAAGTATGTACCTGACTAGTAAGTATCTTAAAACCTATGGATTGCTATGTCTCCAAAAGAGAATCAAGCGTGTGTACAGGGGCATAAACGCAGCAGTGATAGGATTGGAGAGGTTCGGTGAGCAAATGAAGACCCTTTGAAGACATATTGCATGGTACCCATTCCACGGGTCTCAACTCTCCAGGTTTAAGGTATTCTTCCTTCAGCTAAAACATGCATGTGGAACCCAGAGTATGATCAACCGTGTGAACGGGAGACGTGTTCAAATATGTCTCAGTTTTCGTACCCTGGTACTCGGGTGCAACATTCCAGATGCTTTACTAACACTCTCCCGACTTGGAGAGTCAGTCCCTTTAACCTCCTGTTTGGCCCAGTTTGCAATTTCTGCGGAAGATGAACAGGAATAGGGAGAACCAATGAGAGACTAGCTGGAGGTGTCTGGACGGGCAAATTTAACTCTCATTTCCCACCAGGAAGAGGAAATAACCAAAGGCTCAGCATGCCGTGCCGGAACCAGATTAGGGCCTGAAGCCATCCTGCGGTGTTGCGGCCAGCTCAAAAGAAAGCGAGTTGAAGAAAGGAGCTCAGGGGCACTGTAATTCACAAACCTGCAGAGTTATAAATGACAGCTATCGTCCAAAAATATACTGAAGTAAGGCTGCCAAGAGGACTTGAAAGCGGGGCAGAATTGCAGGAAACCAATTTCAGGAGGTAGACTGGAATTGCATTGAAAGCATAGGAAAAGAGGCAGAACGTCCACAATGATGCACTTGGCCAAAAAGTGCGTATGCGTTTTTTCCTGAATATATTCAGGAAAAAACGCATACGCCCTTTTTGGCCAACCAAGCAAGCTTGCAAAGGAAATCTGCACTACAATGAAGTCTCACTTCCCCCCAGTCAAAAGGGCCATCTGAAAAATGTGTAAAATCCAGAAAGGCAGGACAGGCCATGGAGAACTGGGAGCCTTGTTATGCTGATGGGCGGGATGTAAATTGCCAACAGACACTGGGGAGAAGTGTATGGTGTTTCCTGAAACATCTAAAAAACAAAGCAACAGAGTCTAGGGCACTTCCACTTATGGTCCTATAGCTTAGGGAAATTAAAATCAAAAAGACACAGCCACCCCAAAGTTTGGGACGCCTCTGTTTACAAGAAACTCGTTTACAGTACAAGTTCAACATCGCAGAAAGTGAAAAATGGATAAAGAACTTGTGGTATTTACTTACAAAGCAATATCACTCAGCAATGAAATCTATGTCATCAGGCCCATAGCAGCACAATGAGTGGATTCAGGTATGATGATTCTAACTGAAATAAGTCACACAGAAAAAGAAACATCATAAGATATCAGTAATACACGGAATGTAAACTTGGCTACACAGGAACTGAATTACAGAACAGAACAGGGTCTCAAATTTAGAAAACCAACTTATGCTTGCTTAAGGGGAAAGGTGAGTTGGGGTGCTGCATAAAACCAGATGTTGAAATGAGCACAGATAAAGTTCCTTAAGACAAATATGGAATAGACAAGAGCTACTCCTTGCTCAACGAAATGGACTCAACACTGCATATTAAACGCCTAAGAATGTACCTGACTAGTAAGTATCTTAAAACCTATGGATTGCTATGTCTCCGAAAGAGAATCAAGCATGTGTACAGGGGCATAAACGCAGCAGTCATAGGATTGGAGAGGTTCGGTGAGCAAATGAAGACCCTTTGAAGTCATATTGCATGGTACCCATTCCACGGGTCTCAACTCTCCAGGTTTAAGGTATTCTTCCTTCAGCTAAAACATGCATGTGGAACCTAGAGTATGATCAACCATGTGATCGGGAGACGTGTTCAAATATGTCTCAGTTTTCGTACCCTGGTACTCGGGTGCAACATTCCAGACGCTTTACTAACACTCTCCCGACTTGGAGAGTCAGTCCCTTTAACCTCCTGTTTGGCCCAGTTTGCAATTTCTGCGGAAGATGAACAGGAATAGCGAGAACCAATGAGAGACTAGCTGGAGGTGTCTGGACGGGCAAATTTAACTCTCATTTCCCACCAGGAAGAGGAATTGACCAAAGGCTCAGCGTGCCGTGTCGGAACCAGATTAGGGCCTGAAGCCATCCTGCGGTGTTGCGGCCAGCTCACAAGAAAGCGAGTTGAAGAAAGGAGCTCAGGGGCATTGTAATTCACAAACCTGCAGAGTTATAAATAACAGCTATCGTCCAAAAATATACTGAAGTAAGGGTGCCAAGAGGACTTGAAAGCGGGGCAGAATTGCAGGAAACCGATTTCAGGAGGTAGACTGGAATTGCATTGAAAGCATAGGAAAAGAGGCAGAACGTCCACAATGATGCACTTGGCCAAAAAGGGCGTATGCGTTTTTTCCTGAATATATTCAGGAAAAAATGCATACGCCCTTTTTGGCCAACCAAGCAAACTTGCAAAGGAAATCTGCACTACAATGAAGTCTCACTTGCCCCCGGTCAAAAGGGCCATCTGAAAAAACTGTAAAATCCAGAAAGGCAGGACAGGCCATGGAGAACTGGGAGCCTTGTTATGCTGATGGGCGGGATGTAAATTGCCAACAGACACTCGGGAGAAGTGTATGGTGTTTCCTGAAACATCTAAAAAACAAAGCAACAGAGCCTAGGGCACTTCCACTTATGGTCCTATAGCTTAGGAAAATTAAAATCAAAAAGACACAGCCACCCCAATGTTTGGGACGCCTCTGTTTACAAGAACCTCTTTTACCGTACAACTTCAATATCACAGAAAGTGAAAAATGGATAAATAACTTGTGGTACTTACGTACAATGCAGTATCACTCAGCAATGAAATCTATGTTATCAGGCACATAGCAGCATAATGAGTGGATTCAGGTATGATGATTCTAACTGAAATAAGTTACAAAGAAAAAGAAACATCATAAGATTTCACTAATACACGGAATGTAACCTTGGCTACACAGGAACTGAATTCCAAAACAGAACAGGGTCTCAAATTTAGAAAATCAACTTATGCTTGCTTAAGGGGAAAGGTGAGTTGGGGTGCTGCATAAAACCAGAGATTGAAATGAGCACAGATAAAGTTCCTTAAGCCAAATATGGAATAGACAAGAGCTACTCCTTGCTCAACGAAATGGACTCAACACCGCATATTAAACGCCTAAGAATGTACCTGACTAGTAAGTATCTTAAAACCTATGGATTGCTGTGTCTCCAAAAGAGAATCAAGCGTGTGTACAGGGGCATAAACGCAGCAGTGATAGGATTGGAGAGGTTCGGTCAGCAAATGAAGACCCTTTGAAGTCGTATTGCATGGTACCCATTCCACGGGTTTCAACTATCCAGGTTTAAGGTATTCTTCCTTCAGCTAAAACATGCATGTGGAACCCAGAGTATGATCAACCGTGTGAACGGGAGACGTGTTCAAATATGTCTCAGTTTTCGTACCCTGGTACTCGGGTGCAACATTCCAGACGCTTTACTAACACTCTCCCCACTAGGAGAGTCAGCGCCTTTAACCTCCTGTTTGGCCCAGTTTGCAATTTCTGCGGAAGATGAACAGGAATAGGGAGAACCAATGAGAGACTAGCTGGAGGTGTCTGGACGGGCAAATTTAACTCTCATTTCCCACCAGGAAGAGGAAATAACCAAAGGCTCAGCGTGCCGTGCCGGAACCAGATTAGGGACTGAAGCCATCCTGCGGTGCTGCGGCCAGCTCAAAAGAAAGCGAGTCGATGAAAGGAGCTCAGGGGCACTGTAATTCACAAACCTACAGAGTTATAAATGACAGCTATCGTCCAAAAATATACTGAAGTAAGGCTGCCAAGAGGACTTGAAAGCGGGGCAGAATTGCAGGAAACCGATTTCAGGAGGTAGACTGGAATTGAATTTCAAACACAGGAAAAGAGGCAGAACGTCCACAATGATGCACTTGGCCAAAAAGGGCGTATGCGTTTTTTCCTGAATATATTCAGGAAAAAACGCATACGCCCTTTTTGGCCAACCAAGCAACATTGCAAAGGAAATCTGCACTACAATGAAGTCTCACTTCCCCCGGTCAAAAGGGCCATCTGAAAAAAGTGTAAAATCCAGAAAGGCAGGACACGCCATGGAGAACTGGGAGCCTTGTTATGCTGATGGGAGGGATGTAAATTGCCAACAGACACTCGGGAGAAGTGTATGGTGTTTCCTGAAACATCTAAAAAACAAAGCAACAGAGCCTAGGGCACTTCCACTTATGGTCCTATAGCTTAGGGAAATTAAAATCAAAAAGACACAGCCACCCCAAAGTTTGGGACACCTCTGTTTACAAGAACCTCATTTACAGTACAAGTTCAACATTGCAGAAAGTGAAAAATGGATAAAGAAGTTGTGGTATTTACTTACAAAGCAATATCACTCAGCAATGAAATCTATGTCATCAGGCCCTTAGCAGCACAATGAGTGGATTCAGGTATGATGATTCTAACTGAAATAAGTCACACAGAAAAAGAAACGTCATAAGATATCAGTAATACACGGAATGTAAACTTGGCTACACAGGAACTGAATTACAGAACAGAACAGGGTCTCAAATTTAGAAAACCAACTTATGCTTGCTTAAGGGTAAAGGTGAGTTGGGGTGCTGCATAAAACCAGAGATCAAAATGAGCACAGATAAATTTCCTTAAGCCAAATATTGAATAGACAAGAGCTACTCCTTGCTCAACGAAATGGACTCAACACCGCATATTAAACGCCTAAGAATGTACCTGACTAGTAAGTATCTTAAAACCTATGGATTGCTATGTCTCCGAAAGAGAATCAAGCATGTGTACAGGGGCATAAACGCAGCAGTGATAGGATTGGAGAGGTTCGGTGAGCAAATGAAGACCCTTTGAAGTCATATTGCATGGTACCCATTCCACGGGTTTCAACTACCCAGGTTTAAGGTATTCTTCCTTCAGCTAAAACATGCATGTGGAACCTAGAGTATGATCAACCATGTGATCGGGAGACGTGTTCAAATATGTCTCAATTTTCGTACCCTGGTACTCGGGTGAAACATTCCAGACGCTTTACTAACACTCTCCCCACTTGGAGAGTCAGTCCCTTTAACCTCCTCTTTGGCCCAGTTTGCAATTTCTGCGGAAGATGAACAGGAATAGCGAGAACCAATGAGAGACTAGCTGGAGGTGTCTGGACGGGCAAATGTAACTCTCATTTCCCACCAGGAAGAGGAATTAACCAAAGGCTCAGCGTGCCGTGCCGGAACCAGATTAGGGCCTGAAGCCATCCTGCGGTGTTGTGGCCTGGTCACAAGAAAGCGAGTTGAAGAAAGGAGCTCAGGGGCACTGTAATTCACAAACCTGCAGAGTTATAAATGACAGCTATCGTCCAAAAACATACTGAAGTAAGGCTGCCAAGAGGACTTGAAAGCGGGGCAGAATTGCAGGAAACCGATTTCAGGAGGTAGACTGGAATTGCATTTCAAGCATAGGAAAAGAGGCAGAACGTCCACAATGATGCACTTGGCCAAAAAGGGCGTATGCGTTTTTTCCTGAATATATTCAGGAAAAAACGCATACGCCCTTTTTGGCCAACCAAGCAAACTTGCAAAGGAAATCTGCACTACAATGAAGTCTCACTTCCCCCCGGTCAAAGGGGCCATCTGAAAAAAGTGTAAAATCCAGAAAGGCAGGACAGGCCATGGAGAACTGGGAGCCTTGTTATGCTGATGGGCGGGATGTAAATTGCCAACAGCCACTCGGGAGAACTGTATGGTGTTTCATGAAACATCTAAAAAACAAAGCAACAGAGCCTAGGGCACTTCCACTTATGGTCCTATAGCTTAGGGAAATGAAAATCAAAAAGACACAGCCACCCCAAATTTTGGGACGCCTCTGTTTACAAGAACCTCGTTTACGGTACAAGTTCAATATCGCAGAAAGTGAAAAATGGATAAAGTAGTTGTGGTACTTCCGTACAATGCAATATCCCGCAGAAATGAAATCTATATCATCAGGCCCGTAGCAGCATAATGAATGGATTCAGGTATGATGATTCTAACTGAAATAAATCACACAGAAAAAGAAACATCATAAGATATCACTAATACACAGAATGTAAACTTGGCTACACAGGAACTGGATTACAAAGCAGAAGAGGGTTTCAAATTGAGAAAAACAACTTATGCTTGCTTAAGGGGAAAGGTGAGTTGGGGTGCTGCATAAAACCAGAGATTGAAATGAGCACAGATAAAGTTCCTTAAGCCAAATATGGAATAGACAAGAGCTACTCCTTGCTCAACGAAATGGACTCAACACCGCATATTAAACGCCTAAGAATGTACCTGACTAGTAAGTATCTTAAAACCTATGGATTGCTATGTCTCCAAAAGAGAATCAAGCGTGTGTACAGGGGCATAAACACAGCAGTGATAGGATTGGAGAGGTTCGGTGAGCAAATGAAGACCCTTTGAAGTCATATTGCATGGTACCCATTCCACGGGTCTCAACTCTCCAGGTTTAAGGTATTCTTCCTTCAGCTAAAACATGCATGTGGAACCCGGAGTATGATCAACCATGTGAACGGGAGACGTGTTCAAATATGTCTCAGTTTTCCTCCCCTGGTACTCGGGTGCAACATTCCAGACGCTTTACTAACACTCTCCCCACTTGGAGAGTCAGCGCCTTTAACCTCCTGTTTGGCCCAGTTTGCAATTTCTGCGGAAGATGAACAGGGATAGGGAGAACCAATGAGAGACTAGCTGGAGGTGTCTGGACGGGCAAATTTAACTCTCATTTCCCACCAGGAAGAGGAAATAACCAAAGGCTCAGCGTGCCGTGCCGGAACCAGATTAGGGCCTGAAGCCATCCTGCGGTGTTGCGGCCAGCTCAAAACAAAGCGAGTTGAAGAAAGGAGCTCAGGGGCACTGTAATTCACAAACCTGTAGAGTTATAAATGACAGCTATCGTCCAAAAATATACTGAAGTAAGGCTGCCAAGAGGACTTGAAAGCGGGGCAGAATTGCAGGAAACCGATTTCAGGAGGTAGACTGGAATTGCATTGAAAGCATAGGAAAAGAGGCAGAACGTCCTCAATGATGCACTTGGCCAAAAAGGGCGTATGCGTTTTTTCCTGAATATATTCAGGAAAAAACGCATACGCACTTTTTGGCCAACCAAGCAAACTTGCAAAGGAAATCTGCACTACAATGAAGTCTCACTTCCCCCCGGTCAAAAGGGCCATCTGAAAAAAGTGTAAAATCCAGAAAGGCAGGACAGGCCATGGAGAACTGGGAGCCTTGTTATGCTGATGGGCGGGATGTAAATTGCCAACAGACACTCGGGAGAAGTGTATGGTGTTTCCTGAAACATCTAAAAAACGAAGCAATAGAGCTTAGGGCACTTCCACTTATGGTCCTATAGCTTAGGGAAATTAAATCAAAAAGACACAGCCACCCCAAAGTTTGGGACGCCTCTGTTTACAAGAACCTCATTTACCGTACAAGTTCAATATCACAGAAAGTGAAAAATGGATAAAGAACTTGTGGTACTTACGTACAATGCAGTATCACTCAGCAATGAAATCTATGTCATCAGGCCCATAGCAGCATAATGAGTGGATTCAGGTACGATGATTCTAACTGAAATAAGTCACACAGAAAAAGAAACATCATAAGATATCACTAATACACGGAATGTAAACTTGGCTACACAGGAACTGAATTCCAAAACAGAACAGGGTCTCAAATTTAGAAAACCAACTTATGCTTGCTTAAGGGGAAAGGTGAGTTGGGGTGCTGCATAAAACCAGAGATTGAAATGAGCACAGATAAAGTTCCTTAAGCCAAATATGGAATAGACAAGAGCTACTCCTTGCTCAACGAAATGGACTCAACACCCCATATTAAACGCCTAAGTATGTACCTGACTAGTAAGTATCTTAAAACCTATGGATTGCTATGTCTCCAAAAGAGAATCAAGCGTGTGTACAGGGGCATAAACGCAGCAGTGATAGGATTGGAGAGGTTCGGTGAGCAAATGAAGACCCTTTGAAGACATATTGCATGGTACCCATTCCACGGGTCTCAACTCTCCAGGTTTAAGGTATTCTTCCTTCAGCTAAAACATGCATGTGGAACCCAGAGTATGATCAACCGTGTGAACGGGAGACGTGTTCAAATATGTCTCAGTTTTCGTACCCTGGTACTCGGGTGCAACATTCCAGATGCTTTACTAACACTCTCCCGACTTGGAGAGTCAGTCCCTTTAACCTCCTGTTTGGCCCAGTTTGCAATTTCTGCGGAAGATGAACAGGAATAGGGAGAACCAATGAGAGACTAGCTGGAGGTGTCTGGACGGGCAAATTTAACTCTCATTTCCCACCAGGAAGAGGAAATAACCAAAGGCTCAGCATGCCGTGCCGGAACCAGATTAGGGCCTGAAGCCATCCTGCGGTGTTGCGGCCAGCTCAAAAGAAAGCGAGTTGAAGAAAGGAGCTCAGGGGCACTGTAATTCACAAACCTGCAGAGTTATAAATGACAGCTATCGTCCAAAAATATACTGAAGTAAGGCTGCCAAGAGGACTTGAAAGCGGGGCAGAATTGCAGGAAACCAATTTCAGGAGGTAGACTGGAATTGCATTGAAAGCATAGGAAAAGAGGCAGAACGTCCACAATGATGCACTTGGCCAAAAAGTGCGTATGCGTTTTTTCCTGAATATATTCAGGAAAAAACGCATACGCCCTTTTTGGCCAACCAAGCAAGCTTGCAAAGGAAATCTGCACTACAATGAAGTCTCACTTCCCCCCAGTCAAAAGGGCCATCTGAAAAATGTGTAAAATCCAGAAAGGCAGGACAGGCCATGGAGAACTGGGAGCCTTGTTATGCTGATGGGCGGGATGTAAATTGCCAACAGACACTGGGGAGAAGTGTATGGTGTTTCCTGAAACATCTAAAAAACAAAGCAACAGAGTCTAGGGCACTTCCACTTATGGTCCTATAGCTTAGGGAAATTAAAATCAAAAAGACACAGCCACCCCAAAGTTTGGGACGCCTCTGTTTACAAGAAACTCGTTTACAGTACAAGTTCAACATCGCAGAAAGTGAAAAATGGATAAAGAACTTGTGGTATTTACTTACAAAGCAATATCACTCAGCAATGAAATCTATGTCATCAGGCCCATAGCAGCACAATGAGTGGATTCAGGTATGATGATTCTAACTGAAATAAGTCACACAGAAAAAGAAACATCATAAGATATCAGTAATACACGGAATGTAAACTTGGCTACACAGGAACTGAATTACAGAACAGAACAGGGTCTCAAATTTAGAAAACCAACTTATGCTTGCTTAAGGGGAAAGGTGAGTTGGGGTGCTGCATAAAACCAGATGTTGAAATGAGCACAGATAAAGTTCCTTAAGACAAATATGGAATAGACAAGAGCTACTCCTTGCTCAACGAAATGGACTCAACACTGCATATTAAACGCCTAAGAATGTACCTGACTAGTAAGTATCTTAAAACCTATGGATTGCTATGTCTCCGAAAGAGAATCAAGCATGTGTACAGGGGCATAAACGCAGCAGTCATAGGATTGGAGAGGTTCGGTGAGCAAATGAAGACCCTTTGAAGTCATATTGCATGGTACCCATTCCACGGGTCTCAACTCTCCAGGTTTAAGGTATTCTTCCTTCAGCTAAAACATGCATGTGGAACCTAGAGTATGATCAACCATGTGATCGGGAGACGTGTTCAAATATGTCTCAGTTTTCGTACCCTGGTACTCGGGTGCAACATTCCAGACGCTTTACTAACACTCTCCCGACTTGGAGAGTCAGTCCCTTTAACCTCCTGTTTGGCCCAGTTTGCAATTTCTGCGGAAGATGAACAGGAATAGCGAGAACCAATGAGAGACTAGCTGGAGGTGTCTGGACGGGCAAATTTAACTCTCATTTCCCACCAGGAAGAGGAATTGACCAAAGGCTCAGCGTGCCGTGTCGGAACCAGATTAGGGCCTGAAGCCATCCTGCGGTGTTGCGGCCAGCTCACAAGAAAGCGAGTTGAAGAAAGGAGCTCAGGGGCATTGTAATTCACAAACCTGCAGAGTTACAAATAACAGCTATCGTCCAAAAATATACTGAAGTAAGGGTGCCAAGAGGACTTGAAAGCGGGGCAGAATTGCAGGAAACCGATTTCAGGAGG